>NC_042997.1:41587835-41607835 GCF_006345805.1 Octopus sinensis
CCCACCACACACGCGTGTTATATTATCTGTAATGTTGTTTTAATTATATTTTGTAATGTTGTATCTTTTGCAGGGAGAGAATTAGGAATTAAACAAGTTGGCCTGAATATTATCAAGAGTGACTTCCCTAATGATACAGCAGAGCAAAGTTTCCAGATGCTCTATAAATGGTTCCAGTGTTGTGATACAGCGAATCGTACACTTAAAACATTAACGGAAGCTTTTAATGAAATCGAGTGTTTCGATGCACTTGAACGTCTATCATTAGACACAACTTGAATTTTTGAGTAAACTGTCGCTGCTGTTGTGTCCCAAGTCTACATTCGACAAATGCCTTCCATCCAGGACTATCCTGACTTTCACCTAAGTATAGAGAACTCAATACCACATTGTCTACTGTGTCCTTCTTTCAGATAACATATTGTGAATTGAGTAGGATTTGGCTACTAATTCTAGCAGATCTGTCTACTACATTGAGGGCAATTCTTTCCCTTGTTGTTAGAGATTAACTGTGGAAATAAAGATAAACTTTGAAATTTCATTTATTGTTGATGTTGTTGTTGTAAGTCCCTGTATCTCCCTAAACACCGCCATTGTTATGTAGGCAGTTTTAATATCTTGTGGATTTCTTCCTAAAAATGGAATGTGTAATTCCATTTTGTAAATCTTGCTTAAAATCACATTTTGCTTTCGAGTAGAACCTTCCTTCTTGTAAACACAATTGTCAGTAAATATATGATTTCCATTTCTTGCAGTCAATAATTTTACATTAGGAGCTCAGTGAAGGTGCGTGGCTTAGTGATTAGGGCATTCGGTTCACGATCGTAATGTTGTGAGTTCAATTCCCCGCGACGCGTTGTGTCCTTGAGGAAGACACTATATTTCATGTTAATCCAGTCCACTCAGCTGGCAAAAATGTGTAGTACATGTATTTCAAATGGCCGGCCTTGTCACACATTGTGTCACGCTGAATCTCCCTGAGAAGTGCGTTAAGGATACACGTGTCTGTGGAGTACTCAGCCACTTGTACGTTAAGTTCACGAACAAGCTTTTCCGTTGATCGTATCAGCTGGGATCCGTGTCGTCCTAACCGACAGAAAGTTCTTTCACGAACTCACCCAATGTTAAAACAACATTTGGCTCAAATTGTTTTTGGTAATACCTCTACATGGACAAGGAACATAACACGTATAATTATAGGGCCAAACTCCTAAAGGTTTCAAAGATATGCCCCGCCAAAATTTGAGAGCCAAGTCCCTCGTTGAGAGTGGTTGTCAATTTATACATAATTTGCTGCTGAACATATTTAAAACTAATCGTAGGCCAATAACATGAGTTAACTATGAAGGAGATGAGAAAACCAGTTGAAATTTTGAACGGATAAAGTATGGATACATACATTCCTGCATCACAAGTTTCATTCCCTTGTCTAATTGTTCACATGGTGAACTTACGAGGCAAAACTTGTCAATAGAATGAGTTGTGTTCACCCCGAACCATTTTCAGAGGCCTCCTCTAAATATTGTTTATGCCTGGTACATTGTCAGTCTTCCTATCATGGACAGATTAGTCCTGAAATTGAAGAAACTCAGCAGAAGTTTGCTTGTATTATGCTTCTTGGTCCCATGAGGGGCCCTTGAATATTGATATTTTAAAAATGTCCGCTTATGAAAGGATTCATATTTGAAAGACCAATAACATGAATATGGAAGAAGACAGAGCAATTCTGAAAGCAGATACTGACAGGGTGCGTTCAGAGTACCCGGAGTAGCTAATCTTAGACAAATAGTATCATTAGTATTAAATGTGTTCAACACAATCTGTATAAACTGACATTAGAGCACCCTGAGGGGTGTAGCTCTCAAATTTTGGTGGGGCGTATCATTAAAACCTTTCGGAGTTGGACCCTAAAATCATAAGTATGTCCCTTGTGCACATAGCGGTATTACCAAAAGAATTTTGTGCCAAATCTGTGTTGGGCACTTCCACAGCTTTGACTGAGTTCTTTTGGAATGACCCATTAGTTTTCATCGAAATGCTCGATAATGCAAAATACAGCTGAACATGGGAGACAAATTGTGTGCGAAGATATATTCCAATTTGTTTAAATGTCTGTCACCGTGCTTTGTTGCATGTGGAGGGCAAAGCCTGCTTTACATGAAATTGATTCTGTGGTAAATGTGAATGGGAACTCCATTCATTGAAACCCATGTTTCAATGAACGATCGTATAAGCAGACAATGATGTAGCCTATGCCATTGTAATGGCCATGTGTAGCATCCACATTTCTGTAAAACCTAATGCAGCTTCTTTTCTTTCGCTTGAGAATATATAATGGAAACCCTGGCACGAGTTTATTGAGGAACTTGAAAAGGTACAGAGAAGTATATAGATGTCATTTTTAATTATATTACTTAAATTCCCTTCCATATATTAGGAGATAGTTTTATTAACTTTTATGAATTTTTTTTATTATTGTCTTCCATAGTATTTTAAAATTTTGACTTTGCCTTCCTACATCGAGACCCGACTATTTAACAAAACTTTTCTTTCACCTGATGACGTAGCTGAAGTTCTAAATTATTTTGAAAGGAATTTTAACATTTTACATTCATACAGACATGTAATTTATTCATTATTAGAGATAATAATATAAATTATTTCCATGTTTCAAGAAACGAAACAATTTGTAGTGAATAAAGAATTTTCTTTCTGGTAAATAAATTTTCATCAAAATGTTATTTAGGACTTAAGACTTCAACAGAGTCCCTTCATCTGCGATCTAGTGGGCTCTGAGGAAGTTAGAGGTAGATGGGTGGCTAGTGAAAGCCATACAATCCATGCACAGGGGATTTGTCAGCAAGGGGAAAGTTAATCATGAGTAGGGTACTGAATTTAGAGAGCAGGTACTTCACCGAGCTTCGGTTCTTGGTCTCCTGCTTACCATTGTCCTCTTGGCCATAACAAGGAACTTACAAGTGACTCCTCTTGAGGACTTTTATATACGGATCACCTTCGTCTTATAATGGGATCTGTTTCAGAATTGGTAAAGAAATTTCAGGTGTGGAAGCAAATTTTGGGATCTAGAGGGTATGAAGTTAACCTAGCAAAGAATAAAGTTGTAATTACCAAGACAACGGATAGGACTCTCTCCCCACGAGGTGAACTGCCCGAATGTACAAGGCGCAGTGTAATGACCATCGTTTTATCCGGCAACCCGGATGCTCTTTCTACTGTCCTCGAATGGCTTCAGAGTTGACAACACCCATTAGATGATGCTCAGTCAAGCTGCTTTCCATCCAGATGCCCTCACATCTCAATCTGTCATCTTTAGCCGAAGAAAGACTTAGTCCAGTGGCGTGAGATGGAGAGCAGAGAGGAATGTTTGGGCATATCTATGAAATGCAGGTGGACAGAGAGACATCCGATGGGCGCAGTCATCTTCTTTGATCAATTATCGAATGTGTAGGGTTTGCATCGCCAAATAACGTCCCCTCGTGGGGTCGAAGCCCTGGCTAGCAATATATTTAGAGAATGAATTACTGATGAATAAGACTATGAAGGTTATATTGTGTCACACCATACTGCACGGCACTACACCGAGTCACATCGCGGCACACCGCGTCTGCAAATGATGGATAATGCTGGAAAGATATGACGAAATAAACAGCAGTGTATTACACAATCCCCGCTGTATTAAAGTATCCGCTGTTTGTGACTCTCTCTCTCTCTCTCAGATGTCCGGGGGGACACCTTCCATGTGTGTGTGTGTGTGTGTCCCCGTCACCTATTCACCGTCTAACTCTATTCTATTTGTGGTACACAGCTGCTGAGTCATCTTTGGATTTTGTCTAAATAAAGGATCAGCCAAGAACTCGAAATTAAAATTCAATCGATAAGAAAACAACTTGAGGTGATGGAACTGATTTAACATTTATCATATATTTGCAGAGATTTGGCTGATCAGTAAAGTTATGTGGCTATTGTAGGTAAGCATACAACGAAAGAACAATAAGAAGCGTAAGTTTGAAACACAGCACAATTATCTGATGTAAAATTGAAGTAAATCAATTGAGGTTTGAAAATACACAAGCTCCGACTGTCAATGTTAGATATCTATCTAAAACTTGTAGACATTTTGTCGTATCATTTATCATTTTGTTGTATCACTGTGCTCCGCTCCGAATTTGTTTTGCTATAACGTTCAGAAAATTGGTGATATTTTAAAGGAAATTTCCAGCTCATATCTTTTGTATTGAGTAGATTAGGGTTACAGCGGATTCCGTTGTGATAAAAAAAAAAGGGTTTAATGGACACGCACACATACATGCTGACACGAGCTGACAGCAGGGAATCGACGCCTGTCTTTGTAATCCATCAATTTATAATTCTTTCTATTATAGCTACAAGGCCTGAAATTTGGGTGGGAGGGGACTAGTCGATTACATCGACCCTAGTACTCAGCTGGTACTTAATTTATCAACCCCGAAAGGATGAAAGACAAAGTCGACCTCGGCAGAATTTGAACTTAGAACGTATCGACGGGCGAAATACCTCAAAGCATTTCGTCTAGCTTGCTAACGATTCTGCCAGCTTGCTGCCTTCCATCAACTCATAATGGATATGCAACAGTTAGCGTAAACGTAGCTGTTCCCCTCTAATAAACTTCGAGAGATTTGCAGATAACCGCGTTTTTGCCAGCCGGATCGCGCACACAAAAAAGTAATGATAATAAACAGATGTCTGTAATGTACAGTGAAACTGGCGGATTATTATATTTATCGGACGATGACAACTCAAATATTTACG
Organism: Octopus sinensis; assembly: GCF_006345805.1. Lineage (NCBI taxonomy): Eukaryota > Metazoa > Mollusca > Cephalopoda > Octopoda > Octopodidae > Octopus > Octopus sinensis. Next base: position 41,592,645 of record NC_042997.1, read on the forward strand.
TTTTCTTCGGTCAAATTCAGTACGAAGGAGCAGACATCTGTTGGAGCACGTGAGATTAACGGTTTTACAATACTTCTGGGACAAGGATAGCGGCAATTGGATCGAATGCAGACGGGGGCACACACAGAAGAACTGTCTTGGCGAAGCATTCCAGTTCAGTGGTAAGAGTGTTCGAAATTGAAGTGGGAGGCTGGAAAGAGAGATGAATGTGCAGACACATCTGTGAAATGAAGGTGGTCAGAGTAACATCCGATGGGTGCGGCCGGTTTCGTGGCCACTTTTCCTTGCTTAATAGCCAAGTGTGTCGAGTTTATTAGGGGACGGAGTCCGTTTCGGTAATTGAAGCATGTGAGGGTAGCAAAGGTTCAGGGTCGTCATCAATCGCTCGTCAAATAACGGCCTCTCATAGGAAGATCCTCCCTCTCTATCTCTATTCGTTGCCCAACAGTTCGCCGACGGACACCTTCTGTGTATGTCCGTTTCTTATTCTACCTGCTAGCTGCTGAAACGTCCAATTACGGAAAATAAACGTCTGGTGGTGAGCGGGGAGACCACGTGAATTACCGCGTCCAGTGGCCGCCAGCATATCGGTATCTTCAACCATCCCCGGCTAATTGCGAAGACACAGACGTTGCGTGTGTATTCGTGTGTCCTGCAAACCACTTGAACAACAGTCAACCACTGATAATGTCCACTTGGTCGTCCGACGAAAATGTTAACCGCCAATCACGTGGTCACCCTTTCCTTCGTATAAATTGAGTCGAAAATGATTGCTTGCATACCACAAAGACCCACAGTTTGAAGTGACGAACAGCAAGCATGCTGCCATCTGCTGGATATCATCTGGCAAACAACAGGGCTATGAAGATTTTGCTGCGCTTCTCCCCATTCCACCGCACAACACCGCATTACACCATGCTACATCGTGATCAACAAGCTGTATCACGTAACAGAGGAAGTCAAAGGGCGGAAAATACTTTCGTCCTTCGTATAAATGAAACCGAAATTCACGCGGTTGACTGTACATTCGTGACTAAAATGATGTCTGCATACGACTGCATTTACTGTTTTGGTGTGATGTACTTAGTAGAGCAGCTATCCACTTTGATCCACACTAAGGGTTGCGATGTTACCTGGTGCACCGATTTTAGTTTTATCCGACGACATGACTTCTACATTTTGCGCTGCTCACTAAAGTTATTGCCAAGGACCCAGATTCCGTCTGTCGCGCGATGACGAACTCTGCTCCTTTCACGCACGTTTCCAAATTGGTACATAACGACATTGATTCCGTTATGGAACATGCTTAACACAAAAGGGAAAGGGGCAAAGTAGAAGAGCCCCGTGTGAGGATTTGTCAAGCTGCTTTCCTTCGAGACGATCTCACATACATTTCTGTCACCTGCCACCAACCCCAATGAAAGGACACTTACAATCTTTATTAGAAGAATCTCATGCTTTTGCATTTGTCTGCGAGGTTTTCTTACTGTTGGGGTCAGGCGAAAATGGCAACAAACCCAGATATGTCGACGGCAAGAATAATACATGGACATACACATATGAGCTGGCTACCGGTGAACCAGACCCAAGCTTTTGGTACGCGGTGGAAAACATACATGACTGCCCAAATTTCAGCTGGACGTTGCATTATCCGGCATGTGCAACGGTCTGCAGGACAGTTTGCCTTTATTTATTTCCTGATTGATTTTTATCTGTCCAGGAACGAAGGACGATGTTAATTGCCAGAGTGTGAGTCAGTGTAAGTGTTCAAGTACTCGTCGGTCACTCAGCAAAACCTCTGTCTCGACGAAATTCCTGGTCAGTGCTGAAGAAAGAGAAGACAAAATTGACGGAGGAGACTAAGATCGTTACAAGTGCTAAACCACACTGCATCGCTCTAAACTGTGTAACATCGTGCTACACGGCGCTGCACCACACCTCGAATGGCAGATCGTTTCTTATACAAAAAGAGACGCATTAAATGGCAGTGGAATGGCTTCTCTAGAAAGCACGTTCCAGCAAACAGCATTTCGAGTCGTGTGTAAGAGATCGCTTTTGTCTCGTTCTTTTCGAATGAGAGGGAAATAAAGAAATATTATCACCCAAGATGGTAAAGCTGTTTTTATATTTAGTGAGGATGAGAGAGAAATACGTTTAAACAGAGGAAACAGGGATTCAAGGTTTTGACAAATATAACAATTATTAAGAACCTTCTGGATGCTGTACAAAGGAACTCGTCTACGAACAAACGGTGGATGTCAATACTCTGAAATTATTGAAATAACTCAAGAAGTTATCTACTTAAACAAGAAAATATTAAATGAAATCTCGGCAGGAACAAAAGGTTTATGTTTTCTGGGGTGAAGCTACACAAGATTCTGTGAATATATGTCATTCATCTGATAATGTAATCAAAGAATGTTTAATGGAAGTGTGTGATGTAGAACCTGCAATCGGCTGAGGGACAGAGGAAATGATCTTACTTTTATAGGTAAGACAGGACTAACCGATAAAAAACAAGCTGTCAGTTCTAAGATGGCGTTGCTAAAATGAATGGAGTTATTGAGGAGTTTCAGTTTCGAATTCTCCTTTCTACAATGTAAAATATTTGTATGTTCACTGACATTGACTCAACTTTCTGGCAGAAAATCCAGCCGTATCATATTGAATCACGAGTGTTTGGTAAATCTCGTCGCAATACTGCCAGGTCCCGCCTGACTTTTCTCAATTCCCTGGTAAACGAAATATACAGGGAAACTACTGACCCGCAGCTCAGTATGATCCCTTTCTGTAAACATCTGTCTATATAATTCTTATTCAGCAGAATGTAGGAGGGTCGACTCAAACACAATGACAGAGTGAATCTTGCTCTTCACACCGAGCAAGAAGATGACTAAATAATTTGATAAACTCGGCCCTCTGCTCCTAGGCAGGTCTGTTAGGCTAATCTTTTCAATCTCTACCGCTTCATTGAACTATTTCCTAATTTCTACCGTAAGCACGTGGAGGGCCATAATCGATTATATCGACACTGGAATGCGACCGAGGCGTTATTTTATGATCTGCAGATGGATGAAAGATGAAACAAATTTGAGCAGGTTTAAATTTAAAATATTATGTCAACACCGAAAAGATGAAAGCTGGAGATGACCTCGGCAGAATTTGAACTCAGAAAGTACAGACGGATCATATGCTGTTAAGCATTTTGTCCGGCGTGTTAACGACTCTGCCAGTTCACCGCCTTTCTGAGGTAATTAATTTTGTTAAATGTTTTCGCATCATAAAAAAAAATCTCGTTAGCGAGTTTGGTTGGCGCAAAATGAAAGAAGGAAACCAACACACAAGCAAAGAAAGAAAGAAAGGAAGGAAGGAAGGAAGAAAGAATGAAAGAAAGGCAGAAAGAAAGAAAGAAAGGAAGAAGGAAGGAAAGAAAGAAAGAAAGGAAGGAAGGAAGGAAGGAAGAAAGAAAGAATGAAAGAAAGAAAAAAAGAAAGACAGAAAGAAAGAAAGACAGGAAGAAAGAAAGAAAGAAAGAAAGAGAGAAAGAAAGCCTGAAAGAAGAAAAAAGAAAGAAAGAAAGAAGAATAAAGAAAGAAAGAATGAGGAAAGAAGAAAGAAAGAAAGAAAGAAAGAAAGAAAGAAAGACAGGAAGAAAGAAAGAAAGAAAGAAAGAGAGAAAGAAAGCCTGAAAGGAAGACAGAAAGAAAGAAAGAAAGAAAGAAAGAAAGAAAGAATGGAGGAAAGGAAGAAAGTAAGAAAGAGAGAAAGAAAGAAAGAAAGACAGAAAGAAAGATAGAAAGAAAGACAGAAAGAAAGAAAGAAATGGAGAAGGAAAGGAGGAAAGAAAGAAAGAGAGAAAGAGGGAAAGAAAGGAAGGAAGAAGAAAGAGAGAAAGAAATAAACGAAGAAAGAAAGAAAGGAAGAAAGAAAGAAAGGAAGAAAGAAAGAAGAAAAAAGAAAGAAAGGGAGAAAGAAAGAAGGAAAGAAAGAGGGAAAGAAAGCAAGAGGGAAAGAAAGAAAGCAAGAAAGAAAGAAAGAAAGATAGAAAGAAAGATAGAAGAAAGAAAGAAAGAAAGGAGGATAAAAAGAAAGAGAGCAAGTAAGGAAGAAAGAAAGAAGAAGATGAGAAAGAAACAAAGTAAGAAAGAAAGAAAGGTGGAAAGAAAGAAAGGAAGAAAGAATGAAAGAAAGAAAGGTAGAAAGAAAGGTGGAAAGAAAAAACAATGAAAGAAAGAAGGAAAAAAGAAAGAAGGAAGGAAACAAAGAAGGAAAGTAAGAAAGAGAGAAAAAAGACAGAAAGAAAGAAAAAAAGAAAGAAAAAAGAAAGAAGAAAGAATGAAGGAAAGAAAGAAAGAGAGAAAGAAAGAAAGAAAGAAAGAAAGAAAGGAGGAAAGAAATAAAGGAAGAAAGAAATAAAGGAAGAAAGAAAGAAAGTGAGAAAGAAAGAAAGAGTGACAGGAAGGAAGAAAGAAAGAACTAAAGGAAGAAAGAAGAAAGAAGGTGAAGTGATTCTGCAATGGAGGAGGAGGTGAGAGAGGGAGAAAGAGGAAGAAGGAGAGGAAGAGAGAAAGAGCGAAATAGAAGAAAACGTTTTGAGTAGAGAGGGAAAGTATGAGTTGAGAGACGAAGAGAAAAAGGCGAAGTGTTAATATATAGAGGGGGAAGAGAGAGAGAGGGAGAGAGAGAGAGAAGGAAAGAAAGAGAGAGAGAAATAGAAGTCAGAAAGGGAGTGATATATAAGATTTGTATAAAAGGGAAAGTATGAGGCAAGAGTGAAAGTAAAAGAGGAGGAGTGATAGGATATTATGTAATGCAGCGAAAGAGAGAGAGAGACAGAGACATAGAGAGAGAGAGAGACTGATATATATGTTTGGTGAGTGAGGGAGAGGATGAGGTGAGTGATATTGCAAGGGAGGCGGAGTGGATAAAATAAATACATAATGAGTTGCTGAGAGGAAGGAGACAAAGAGGGAGAAGTGAGAGATAGAAAAGGTGAAAGAGAGGGACAGTGAGAACAAGTGAGAGGAAGCATATAATGAGGGGAGGGAGGGACAGATAAAAGATAGATAGAGAGAGAGAGAGAGCAATAGAACTGGACGGCGAACGAATAAATATATTAATAGAGGAAAAGTAAGAGGTAATAAAGAAAGTAAAAGGGGCGGAGTCTTATTGGATTATATAATGAGGTGGGAGTGTTAGAGAGAGAGAAAGGGCGTTGTCTTAAGCGAGGGAGAGTGAGAGGTGAGGAATAATGAAGTGGGAGGAAACAAGACAGACAAACCAAGGGTAGTAACTCTTCTTGCATCCCTTTTTGCTTTCAACTGTATTACTTTCCGTTGTGTTAAATAAAATCTGTTTTACTGCGCAGACTCTGAAGATATCCAATTAGAATTCAATGTAAATAAGAGATCGAACTATTTAGAAAACATTATCAATAAATATCGAACACTTCTACACATAACTGATTCGTTTTTCTTTTGACATTTAGAATTTCGCCTTTTACACTTCCGATTCTTACTCGTTAATTCACTCTTTTCTGCAATCTGCACAAAACCTCTGGAACTGCTTGGTATCACAGCCAAAGCTCACATAAGGAATGATAAACTATCAAGCTTCATTATTATTTTATAGACGCTACATCAAATATCCTTTTTTATATGAAACAATATCGAAAATTCGAGGTCCGTTGGTTGATGTTTCTCGAAAGATGCGAGACATTATAGAAGTGAGTTTCTTTTATAAATTCGTCGTAACTGCCTTTCATTTATATAAAAAATGAAGGATATGAAGTCCCTTGTTTTGTGTTTGGGTCTGACTACAAATGCCTCTTGAAGTGCTTTTCAATTTTCTATCAAAAGCAACGCATATCTTCGTGTACTTGGTGGTTATTTCTAGCGTGATGTGAAATTATTTATAGGACAATTCTTTTTATAAATGTTTCATAAATTTTCAATCACTGATTGAACTATTTGATTACTTCAATTATGAATTACACATTATTATGTAATTAATCATTAGTACACATGATTATTTGTTTCTCTACTCAACAGAAACTAGAAAAAAAATTAAGGCAAAGTTGAAAATATAATTTATTAGAAAGGAAGTTGCGCCTCATAAATAAAAAGAAAGGAAGATGGAAAAGGTAAGATATATTGAGGTGATGGAAGAAAGCGGAAGAGAAAGAAAGAAAGAACGAAAAAAAGAAAGAAAGAAGAGAGAGTGACACCTACGGAACCGACATTATCGTATAATGTGCAAAGTGAGAGAAAGAGAGAGAGAGAGAGAGAGAGAGAGAAAGAGAGACAGACAGAAAGAGAGAGAGAAAAAGAAGGAGAGAGGTAGAAAGAGAGAGAGAAACATAAAGCGAGAGAGAAAGAGAGAGAGACAGACAGACAGACAGACAGATAGACTGAAAGAGAGAGAGAAAGAAGGAGAGAGATAGAAAGAGAGAGAGAAACATAAAGAGAGAGAGAGAAAGAGAGAGACAGAGAGACAGACAGAAACAGAGAGTGACACCTACAGAACCGACATTAACGTATAATGTGCAAAGAAAGAGAGAGAGACAGACAGACAGACTGAAAGAGAGAGAGAAAGAAGGAGAGAGAAAGAGAGAGAGAGAAAGAGAGACAGACAGACAGAAAGAGAGAGAGAAAAAGAAGGAGAAGAGATATAATAAGAAGAGAAACATAAAGAGAGAGAGAAAGAGAGACAGAGAGACAGACAGAACATAGAGTGACACCTACAGACCGACATTAACGTATAATGTGGCAAAAAAAGAGAGAGAGACAGACAGACAGACAGACTGAAAGAGAGAGAGAAAGAAGGAGAGAGAAAGAGACAGAGAAAGAGAGACAGACAGACAGAAAGAGAGAGAGAAAAAGAAGGAGAGAGATAGAAATAGAGAGAGAAACATAAAGAGAGAGAGAGAAAGAGAGAGACAGAGACAGACAGAAAAAGAGAGTGACACCTACAGAACCGACATTAACGTATAATGTGCAAAAAAAGAGAGAGAGACAGACAGACAGACAGACTAAAAGAGAGAGAGAAAGAAGGAGAGAGAAAGAGAGAGAGAGAAAGAGACAGACAGACAGACAGACAGAAGAGAGAGAAAGAGAGAGACAGAAAGAGAAAGAAAGAGACAGACAGACAGAAGAGAGAGAGAAGGAGAGAGATAGAAAGAGAGAGAGAACCAGAAAGAGAGAGAAAGAAAGAGAGAAACAGAAAGAGACAGAGCATGTGATAGATAGAAAGAGAAAGAGAGAGAGAGAGAGAGAGAGAGGAGAGAGAAACAGAAAGAGACAAAAACAGGGAAAGAGAGAGAGTCAGATAGAAAGAGAGAAAGAAAGAGAGACAGAAAGAGAAAGACAGAATAAGAAAAACAGAAAGAGAAGGAGAAAAAGCGAAAAAGAAAGATATACAGAAAGAGAGAGAGAGAAAGAGAGAGATAGAAGAGATAGAGAAACAGAAAGAGAGAAACAAAAAGAGTGAGAAAGAGAGAGAGAGAAACAGAAAGAGAGACAGACAGACAGACAGACAGAGAGAGACTGATATATATTTGAATAAAGAGGAGAGAATGAGGTGAGTAATATAGAAAGGAAGGCGGAGGTGTGTTCAAAATGAATATATAATGAGAGGCTGAGAGAAAGGAGACAAAGAAGGAGAAGGTGATTGATGTGGTGTGGTAGACGAGAGAGAAAGGGAGGGAGAGAGAAAGAGAGCATGAGGTAAGAGAGAGGGAGAAGAGTGACGGAGTGATATAGAAAAATATATAGAGTAAGGGAATGGAGAGAGAGAGAAAGGAGGGCTGAGAGAGAGAGAGAGGAAGGGAGGGAGAGAGAAAGAGAGCATGAGGTAAGAGAGAGGAAGAAGAGTACGGAGTGAGTGATATAGAAAGATATATAGAGTAAGGGAGGGGGAGAGAGAGAGAAAGGAGGACTGAGAGAGAGAGAGAGGAAGGGAGGGAGAGAGAAAGAGAGCATGAGGCAAGAGAGAGAAAGAAGAGTGACGGAGTGATATAGAAAGATATATAGAGTAAGGGAGGGAGAGAGAGAGAAAGGAGGACGGAGAGAGAGAGGAAGGGAGGGAGAGAGAAAGAGAGCATGAGGTAAGAGAGAGAAAGAAGAGTGACGGAGTGATATATAAAGATATATAGAGTAAGGGGAGAGAGAGAGAAAGGAGGGGGAGAGAGAGAGAAAGGAGGACGGAGAGAGAGAGGAAGGGAGGGAGAGAGAAAGAGAGCATTGAGGTAAGAGAGAGGAAGAAGAGTGACGGAGTGATATAGAAAAATATATAGAGTAAGGGAATGGAGAGAGAGAGAAAGAGGGCTGAGAGAGAGAGAGAGGAAGGGAGGGAGAGAGAAAGAGAGCATGAGGTAAGAGAGAGGAAGAAGAGTGACGGAGTGATATAGAAAAATATATAGAGTAAGGGAGGGGGAGAGAGAGAAAGGAGGGCTGAGAGAGAGAGAGAGTAAGGGAGGGAGAGAGAAAGAGAGCATGAGGTAAGAGAGAGGAAGAAGAGTGACGGAGTATTGTATTGGCATCCTTTCTGTCTCGGGAGACAATGGAGTTGCGCATTTTTTTTTATTTATTTATTTTTTTTTTAATATATTTTTTAAAATTTATTTATTTATTTTTTTTTTTTTTGATGGTCTAGTCCGGCTGTTATATTTTATTTCTTGTTACATTTCTTGCTGTGGCTGTGTAGTCCTATCCTGGACAAACACTCCCTCTGGCAGGTACTGCAAATGTAGCGAAGACTGTTCCTGGCTGGTTGTAGTGCCATGGTCTCTTGTTTATGTCTCTTCCTTTCTTTCCATTTCTCCTCTCTCTCTCTGTCACTCCTCTGTATACCCTCTTTTACTGTACGTCGCCATTCTCCACGGTTGCCGGCGACTGCCTCCCAACCGCTAATGTTGATTTTGCAGGCCTTCATATCCCTTTTGCAAACATCCTTGTAACGTAAGATCGGTCTACCCACAGACCTAGTACCCCTAGCAAGCTCTCCGTAGAGTATGACATGAGTGACGGAGTGATATAGAAAAATATATAGAGTAAGGGAATGGAGAGAGAGAGAAAGGAGGGCTGAGAGAGAGAGAGAAAGAGAGCATGAGGTAAGAGAGAGGAAGAAGAGTGACAGAGTGATATAGAAAAATATATAGAGTAAGGGAATGGAGAGAAAGAGAAATGAGGGCTGGGAGAGAGAGAGAAATGAGGGCTGGGAGAGAGAGAGAGGAAGGGAGGGAGAGAGAAAGAGAGCATGAGGTAAGAGAGGGGAAGAAGAGTGACGGAGTGATATAGAAAAATATATAAAGGGAATGGAGAGAGAGAGAAATGAGGGCTGAGAGAGAGAGAGAGGAAGGGAGGGAGAGAGAAAGAGAGCATGAGGTAAGAGAGAGGAAGAAGAGTGACGGAGTGTTATAGAAAAATATATAGAGTAAGGGAGGGGGAGAGAGAGAAAGGAGGGCTGAGAGAGAGAGAGGAAGGGAGGGAGAGAGAAAGAGAGCATGAGGTAAGAGAGAGGAAGAAGAGTGACGGAGTGCTATAGAAAAATATACAGAGTAAGGGAATGGAGAGAGAGAGAAATGAGGGCTGAGAGAGAGAGAGGAAGGGAGGGAGAGAGAGAGAGAGCATGAGGTAAGAGAAAGAAAGTAGAGTGACGGAGTGATATAGAAAAATATATAGAGTAAGGGAGGGGGAGAGAGAGAAAGGAGGGCTGAGAGAGAGAGAGAGGAAGGGAGGGAAAGAGAAAGAGAGCATGAGGTAAGAGAGAGGAAGAAGAGTGACGGAGTGATTGATGAAATCTATAAGAGTAAGGGAATGGAGAGAGAGAGAAATGAGGGCTGAGAGAGAGAGAGAGAGGAAGGGAGGGAGAGAGAAAGAGAGCATGAGGTAAGAGAGAGGAAGAAGAGTGACGGAGTGATATAGAAAAATATATACCGTAAGGGAATGGAGAGAGAGAGAAATGAGGGCTGAGAGAGAGAGAGAGGAAGGGAGGGAGAGAGAAAGAGAGCATGAGGTAAGAGAGAGGAAGAAGAGTGACGGAGTGATATAGAAAAATATATAGAGTAAGGGGGAGGGGGAAAGAGAGAAAGGAGGGCTGAGAGAGAGAGAGAGGAAGGGAGGGAGAGAGAAAGAGAGCATGAGGTAAGAGAGAGAAAGTAGAGTGACGGAGTGATATAGAAAAATATATAGAGTAGGGAGGGGGAGAGAGAGAAATGAGGGCTGGGAGAGAGAGAGAGGAAGAGAGGGAGAGAGAAAGAGAGCATGAGGTAAGAGAGAGAAAGAAGAGTGACGGAGTGATATAGAAAAATATACAGAGTAAGGGAATGGAGAGAGAGAGAAATGAGGGCTGAGAGAGAGAGAGAGGAAGGGAGGGAGAGAGAAAGAGAGCATGAGGTAAGAGAGAGGAAGAAGAGTGACGGAGTGATATAGAAAAATATATAGAGTAAGGGAATGGAGAGAGAGAGAAAGGAGGGTTGAGAGAGAGAGAGAGGGAGGGAGGGAGAGAGAAAGAGAGCATGAGGTAAGAGAGAGGAAGAAGAGTGACGGAGTGATATAGAAAGATGTATAGAGTAAGGGAATGGAGAGAGAGAGAAAGGAGGGCTGAGAGAGAGAGAGAGGAAGGGAGGGAGAGCGAAAGAGAGCATGAGGTAAGAGAGAGGAAGAAGAGTGACGGAGTGATATAGAAAAATATATAGAGTAAGGGAATGGAGAGAGAGAGAAAGGAGGGCTGAGAGAGAGAGAGAGGAAGGGAGGGAGAGAGAAAGAGAGCATGAGGTAAGAGAGAGGAAGAAGAGTGACGGAGTGATATAGAAAGATGTATAGAGTAAGGGAATGGAGAGAGAGAGAAAGGAGGGCTGAGAGAGAGAGGGGGATTGAAACAAAATGCTATATGTGTTCAGTGAGGTAGAGATCGGGGGTCGGGGTTAAGACAGAAAACGCGAGAGTGGGGAGGATTCTGTCATAAATAATGAGATGAGAGAATAGAAAGAGATAGAGAGACAGAGAAAGAGGGAGCGAGAGAGAACGATGAATATATTTGCAAATAGAGGAAGGGTAGGAGGTAATAAAGAAAATGGGGCGAGTCATGGTGAATTATATAATAAGATGGGAGGAGCGAACGGTAAGGATAATAACTCTTATTACATCCCTTTTTGCATGAAACTGTATCTGGTTCTGTTTTGTTAAATAAAATCTGTGAAGATTTCCAAATCTGTTTTAATGTAAATAATTCATTGAAGTGTTTGGAAATTGGCGAATATGTTTAGGGAAGAAGAAAGGAGTGTTTCATTGAAATCTTGCGTTTTTTTACTGAGTTCAGTCATTGCACAGCGGCCAGGCTGGGGTTAACTTTTCAGGAATTTTAATCGAAGGGAGTACTCCAGCATATGTTTGTGTGTGTGAGTGTGCATGCGTGTGTGTACGTGCGTGCATAATACTTCTGTCGGTAACTTTTGCTAAACGACTAAGTTACAGGGACGTAAACAACCAAACACTGGTCGTGAAGCCATGGGGTTTAGTAAAATGCAAACACACACACGCGCGGACACACGTACATAGAGTATGTATGTAATTAATCATTAATTAAATAATGAAATACATCGATCCGGTGTAATAATCAAAGTTTCAGAATTCCTCGTGCCTTTCAGCTGCATTTGGTTCCAATCTTTCACACTTACATCTCAATACAAATCATAGGTTGGCTGCTGCAGCAACTGAAATCACAAGTCAACGCGCATTCGCGTTTCTTCATCCTTTTTCCCTTTGTAGATGCGGCCAAGCTTCCATTCGGCGACGCAATACACAGCACTTAGAAGAGGGTCAGACTTAATTCCGCTGTTTAAACAAATTTCGTGCAAATCGTTCGCTCTGATGACGCGTCAGAGAACGTTGAGGATATTCTCCTAAGCTTGGCCTTGCATCATGCTAGAAATAACAGCCAGGTACCTCATATTGACATTGCTTTTGCTTTTCAGTTTGTTGTCTTTTTATTGCCATCCTGAATGCAGATGGTGAAGTCCATGGAGACACGTTCCTTCTCACGCCATACATGACACCTTCTTTAAGCTAGAAACAACAGGCAGAGTACCCTCAGCCATATCTTAAATCAATTAGCAATTTTGAAATATATTTCACTTTGAAAAGAAATCACATTCAATTTATTTGGTTTGCAGATTTTTTTGTATTCTTTCTTTCAGCGATTGAATACTTAAAACAAAAGATTATCGAGATGGATGTCAGCTGAATTCAAAGAAACGATATTACAGCCATAGCGTGAAATATTTCACGCCTCCTTCTGTCCATGAATACATGTGGAGCAGAAAGTCCAACTATCAGAAACATGTATTCGAAGATTTTATTTGTTTTATCAATTAAAATTACAGACAGGGCTTTACGGTAAGAAAGTTGGTTCCCAATCGTATGGTTCCAGGTTCGATATCACTGCATGGCGCCTTGTCCGAATGTCTTATGTTATACCTTCGATTCGACCAAAGACTTGTGAGTAGATTTGGTAGACGGAAATTGAAAGATGCTCGTCGTACACACATACACACGTGTGTGTGTGTGTGTGTGAGTGTCGTTGTGTTTGCGTTTCACAATTATCCACTGCTTCACAAACAGTGTTTGTGTGTTTACGTCCCGTTAGATTAACCGTTTGGCAAAAGTCATCGGTAGACGGAGTACCATGCGTAAAATACATGAAAAAAAATTACTGGGGTGATTCATTCGATTAAATTTTACAAGCGGTGCCCCAGCTTGGCCGTAGTCGAATGATTGAATTCAGTAAAAATTGACAAAATTGAAATTAAATTCATTTTTAAGAAATTTTTTAAAAATTAATGAAATGGTGTTATACTTTATCGTTCTTTATGAGAGATTTGGCTGTTGTTTCTAGCATGTGCAGCAGCAACAGTGGTTGTGTGACGATTGCAGAGAAGAGCGAAGTTAAAGAGTAAGAATCGGAAATTTAAAAGACGAAATGGTCAGATATGAAAGGAAAAACGAATGAGTGACGTGGAGAAATGTTCGATATTTATTGATAATGGATTATAAACACTTCGATCTATTATTTACAGTAAATCATGATTGGAAATCTTCACAAACTGCGCCGGAAGACAGATTTTATTGAACACAACAGGAAGTAATAGTTTAAAGGGAAAAGGGAAAATGGGATTGAATAAGAGTTATTACCCTTACTCTCTCAACTTTGACACCTCCCACAACAACCACTACCTTATATAATATGGTTGACCCCGCCCATCTTGCTTCCTTTATTACCTCACACCCTTCCTCCATTAGTAAGTATACTCATCGTTCTCAAGCGCTCCCTCACTCTTTCTCTCTCTCTCTATCTCTGTCCCTTTCTCTTCCCGCCCCTCTCTCACCTCATTATTTATTACAGAATCCTTCTCTTATACATCACTCCCCCTCTCTTATTTTCTCTCTGATCCCAGCCTCCCTCCCCTACAAAACATATCCTCCCACTTCTCCCTCTTTGTCTCCTTTCTCTCAGAACCTCATTATATATTAATTTTAATCACCGCCCACCTCCCCTGCAAAAGCGTTCACCTCTTCCTCTCCCTCACTAACTGTATATCTGTCTCTCTCTCTCTCTCTCTCTCTCACGCATTCTGTCTCCCTCCCTCCCACTCTCTGCTTCCTTATACATTAATATATTCCTCCCCTTCCCTAGGGTTTCTCTCTCTCACTCTTTCTTCCTTTCTTTCTCTCTCTATCTCCCCCACCTCCTTATATCTTACCTCTCCCTCTTCCTCTCCTTTTATTCCTAAGAAACGTTACTTTCTTACAAATAAATTATATTTTCAGATTTACCTTAAATTTTCTCTCTCGCTAATTATTTTACCAGAAGCTAATTATTTAACTAACGATTAATTACATAATTACTGTGTAGTTCTTAATTGAGCAAATTAAATAGCCGAGACATTGACGGACAATTTAAGAAGCATTTATCCAAAGAATCGTCCTACACGTGGTTTGACATCATGCTAGAAATAACCGCCCACTACATTCAAAGTTGCTTTGTTTTTCATACGAAATTGAAAGACAATTTAAGAAGCATTTATAAAACTTTTTCCCGGATCTGGTCAGACTTCTTCCTCGAATGAGAAACAAAGTGAAGTAGCGTCTATAAAACGTATTGGTGGTCTGTTATCGTACTATAAGTAACAGCCCACTACACTATACTTTACATCGTTTTTATGAAGGTCACTTTAAGGAGCTTCTAAGGAAATATAGTCCAATTGGGGATCAAATGTGATGCTAGAAATAACAGCCAAGTATGTTCAAGTTTGGTTTTGTGTTTCATATGAAAATGAAGGACACTTCGAAACTCTTCTCTCTCCTTCCTCATTCTGTATTAATACCTCATCCTTCCCCTCTTCCTTTCTCTAATACATTATAGACTCCCTCTCTAATCACACACATCATTCCCTCTCCTTCTCTACTCCTCTCCCTACCCCTCTGTCACTTATTTATGTTATTGTTTAACCCCGCCTCCCTCATCCCTTGTTTTCTCTCAACTCTTACTCTCCTCCCTCACAAAGCATATATCTCATACATCGTCTCTGTTTCCTTCCCCCTCCCTCACTTTTTGTCTCTCTCCCTCCTTCTTTACCACCTCATATCTCATACTATCCCTCTAGCTCTTTGGTGCTCCGCCTCACGTCACACTCTCCCTCTCTTTCTAAACCTATGTATCATTCTCTCTCTCCCTCCACCTCCTTATATAATATTCTCTCATTCTCTTACCTCATTCTTTCCCTCCCTTTCTCCTCCCTTTCCATCTCCCTCTCTTTCTCTATGTCTGTCTTTCTCTCTCTTTGCTCTCTCGATTTCTCTATTTCAGTCGCTCTCTTTCGCCCTCTCGCTTCTTATGTCTCTCTCTGTCTCTGTGTCTCTCTCTTTCTCCCTCTCTCCATCTCCCTCTCTCCGTCTCCCTCTCTCTATTACCTTATTATATATTAAGGCTCCGCCTTTTTACTCTTTATCTCTCCTCTCATACTCCTCCTCTCTTCTTAACATTTATTTCTCTAATTCCTCATCCTTCCTCCCCCTCTCTCTCTCCCTCTCCCTCTTTCTTCTCATCATATTTACAGAATTGCGTCGCCTTCCTCTCTATCTCTATCTCATTCTTTCCTTCTTCCTTTCTTTCTTTCTTTCTTTCCTTTTCGT
>NC_042997.1:41612835-41615335 GCF_006345805.1 Octopus sinensis
ACCCGTGCTAGCATGGAAAACGGACGTTAAACGATGATGATGATGATGATTCACCCTCTTTGTTTCTCTCTCCTTCCTTTCTCTCTCACGTTCCCACTCTCTTACTTTTCTTTTCTCTCGGACTCTCCCTCGCTTTCTCTTACTCTCTATCTTTATCTCTCTCTCTCCCATTTATAAACAACAAAAGATCTTGAGTAAGTTGAGAAATAAAATATTTAGAAAGATCAATCATAAATATCAGGCAGTGGCAACGGAAAGGTCTGCTTCAAGGCAGACAGCAAAACGCTAACATTTAAAAGGGACAGACGAATTTGCGAGCTGAATAAAAATAATAAAATATTGGAAACCAAAGTTTGAAGGGATGAATCTGAGGATAGTAGAGTCACCATGGCTGGGAGTTCTTAACGACGGACAGCAACGTTTTGACAGTTAACGGCTGGCGTAAAATTTTGAACTTGATGTAAAGAAAATTCGTAAACACCAAGTTTTGAAGTGATTCTTTCTCACGACAGTAGACTCACCATGGCAGCATTCAAAACTTCTTCATCATGGACGCAACACATTGACGATTAAAAGGCTGGCGCAAATTTTTTAGCTTGATGTAACAGAGATTCCTAAACACTCGCTCCTTTAAATTTTAATCCCTTCCAGCCCCATTTAGACCCCTTTTCACATTTTGATAATATAACCCGATTTCATTCGGGTCTACTGGGGCCACATTTTATAAGATGAGGAATTTGGCCTAGAGGTCACGCGTTTCATTTGAGGAAAAAAATAGTTGTCATGCAAACTTGCCAGCACTTTTAACATAGGTGTGCATTATTTAGCTGAACCGACCGACCACATAATGCACACATTATATATATATATAGGTGTTTGTGTGTGTGTGTGTGTGTGTGGTGTGTGTGGTGTGTGTGTGTGTGCGCGCACGTTATATATACAAATTATATATATATATATATGTAAATTAAATTAGAGATAAAACCACTAATAGTCAAATGAAACAGTAAAAAAACAAAAAGAAAAACATAAAAAGAAAAATATAATATAGAAAATATATCTTTATATATAAAAGTGAAGTTGTATGTCTGTCTCCTATGATTTAGATTCCTAACTACTCCCACATTTTGCGGCGCAGTTTAACCAAAACCGAGTATCTTATAGTCGTGATTCATATCGAGCCCTTCTGTGTATTAGCGCGCGTCTACGATGAGTCTACGATTTTTAAAATAATTTACCATCATTTTTTTCCATTTTAATGCATTTTTTCGCTATTATATAAGGGAGGTAACTCTCTAAAAATGTCTACGATGAGTCAACGATTTTAAAAAAAATTTACTATCATTTTTTTCCATTTTTAATACATTTTTTGCTATTTTTTGGCAATAACTCTCTAAAAGTGCTTATATAGTTATTTCCCTTACAAATCCGAGCAACGCCGGGCGATACTGCTAGTAAAATATAAAATTGAAAAATTTAAATTATTTAAATTTAAAATAAAAATTATTAAATTATATTTATAATTTGTTGAAAAATATATATAACTATCAAAAAGTATTAAAAAGTTTAATGTACATAAATACAGATATATACACTTTGTATATATACATTATATATACATATTTATATATCGAACACACACACACACATATATATAAATGAACGCAAGAAATATCTGATTCATAATATTTGTTCTCATGCTCGTGTGTTCGTGGTGGCGATGATAATTCTCTCTATGAATGCAGACAGATACATAAAAGAACACCGTCTGACGAACTTATAAAGGGTAAGTGAAAGGGAGTTAGAGGGGAATAGAGGAAATAGTGTGAGTGAGTGAGGAAGACATATACGTAAAAGAACGGAAGTGGACTTGTCAAAGTGGGGTTTTGGCCCCTAGCAACGACACCTTTTAAAATAGGGATTTCTAAAGTAGCCCACGGGCATCGTCACCTCATTTTACATGTCCCTTTAAATTTTGGAGTGAATCCGACGGGATGTAGTGGCCTTAAAAGCCATCCAAGCGGTAAAAACGCATTTCAGTTTTATATATAGATATATATATATATATTTATCAAAATAAAAACATGATGCAAAGGATTTAGCGGTACATATGTTTCTGGCTTTTATTAGACGGTTTATATCAATGCATATTTGATGTAATTTGTATGTCAATAGCCTTCTTCAGCCGCGTACAATTACTACTCCAAGGACATGTATTACATTAGTTTGGGAAAAAGACGAATTACGTTGGGGATGCAAATCCTCATAGTCGTGTACAACAGAGAGAGGCACCAAAACAAAATCGAAGCGTCCATCCCGTTTTTCACTCGGTGTAGAATGAGGAGATTGGATGTTGAGAATGAGAGGGAAAGTTAACTAAGGGTAGAAATTGATATTAATCAATTAAAACCATTGGCTTAGCGTATTTTAAAAAATCCGAAGATTAAAAAATTTTTTTACATACAAAATTTAGAGGAATGTTCACTAAAAGTGGACAGCC
>NC_042997.1:41617835-41620335 GCF_006345805.1 Octopus sinensis
CAGTGTGTGTGAGCGCATCCGATCTAAGCACGCTAAAGTGAAGGCATTTGAAAGATACACAAAAATATAATCGGTTGGACTCCATGCAGGCGAGACTCCGGTCAAACGTTTTTGCATCTAGTCCTGCAAATTGTATTTCTATTGACAGACCATGCTGACGAGATTACAGTTTATCGTTGCGGATATTAATAATCGAAACTGATTCAGTACATGGGTAATTCTTTTTATTTCGTATATTTTCATTTGTCTTGCTTATTATTAATGCTTTGGTTTTGTGCTGAGTTTTTATTTGAGAACATATTCTTTGTGGAAAATAGCGATTTGACGTCTATATCTAGGATGTTGACCGTCCACATTTTGAATGGTCAGTCCTTTAAATTTTGTATGTACATATCTATGTAAACACATGCAAACATAAAAAGACACCCATTCGCACACAGTTTTATATATATATTATATATATATATATATATATATATATATATATATATATATATATATATATTATATATATATATGCATATATATATATATTTGTGTGTGCACGCGCGCGTATGTGTGTGCACGCGCGCGTATGTGTGTGTTTGAAATTAAATTCGAGCAAACACCGAAATTTTACTCAATAACACAGAGAAACAATCAGTGTTTTGTTTAGAGTATCCTTTAATGAATCAGATTAATTTATTCAATTAATAAAAAGACAAGAGGAAACGAAATTATGTTAATATAATAATATGTAAGAGACATATTTGGATGATTAGATCGTCTTTTCCGTGAAGATGACCTGGTGTGGAATTTACGTAATAAACGGTGAGTCAGGTCATACGGAGATCAATCAGAGGGACGATGTCATGCCAGAAATGTGATCGACAGAGATGTTCTGCTGTGAATATTTTTAAATTCGTTAGAATTAGCCGATAGCTGAAAATAAGAAGGAAATAAAAATATATAAGTAAAAATAAAAATATGTAACACTATACAATAACGTAACAAGCAAACGACATTCTAATGGAGTACCCCACACAAAGGGGTTTATTATATACTTGTGTTTATGAGGTCATGATAACAAATGCTTACTTTCATGTAGGCTCTTGGGCGTAGGGATTTTTTAGTATGATTCCTTTTCACGGTAAACAGAGTTTGCAGATCCTACGGATGGTAAGTCTGCTCTGCTCTGACACACTCCACTTGGCGTTGTATTGTGCAGTGGTTTCTTTCAACGTCCATACATGTCTTGCCAAAGTTGTAGTGTAATTCCCTCCTTGCATATTCGGTAAGAACTAAAGAAAACTTTAGTAAATAGGCTGAAAACTCGAAATCTCAAAAATTGATACCATCACCGTCGCCGTCGCCCTGCTCGTCGTCGTTGTTCTCTTTCTATTCCTCCTCCTTCTCCTCTTCATCATCATCATCATCATCATTATTATAATAATAATAATAATTATTATTATTATTATTAATAATATTATTATTATTATCATTCTATGTTTGACTTTTGCTTTATGTCTGTACAAGTTGGCTCCAAGTTTCACTCAGAGACCTCAAGAGACAACAGGTTGGAAGTTCACGTTGTTGTTATGCCTAGTGTGCCGTATATTTGGGGGTTTTTTTGGTGTTGTACTTGTCAATGTCTAATACATAAATTTAAAAAAAAAAAAGAAAAAGTTTGTTTTAAAACTTGGGATTACATAGAGAGTATTTTGCGTAGGATATGAGCAGTTACCATGAGCACTATCTTTTGATTTTCTGCCATTTTGGGGTTTCCTGGTATCTGAGTTAGGTAGCAATCAGCCCCTTTCGCTATCATTCCCAAAGAACCTATGACAACAGGTATTGTTTTAGTCTCCAGGTTCCACATTTTGCTGATTTCTATTCCAAGATCTTTATATTTGCTCAGTTTTTGGTAGGTTTTGACAGATACGTTTATATCGATTGGGACATTCATATCAATGAGGAGGCATGTTCTTTGTCTGAAGTCTTTCAATATGATGTCTGGCCTATTTGCATCTATCTTTCTGTCAGTTTGAAAGGTGAAGTTCCAGAGGAGTGAGATGTGGTCATTTTCAAGCACTGGAAGTAGATTGTGTTCCCACCAGTTTTTTTCATGGGACAAATCCAGGTTTTTGCAAATTGATATTATTATTATTGAGTGAGAGAGCAGTTCATGCCATCAAAGTGACACTGGGGTAAAATATACGAAGCCCAATATACCCATCATAACTACCCGTCTGATAAAGGCACACCAGGCACATGCATCACAACCATATGTGCGCGACATGGTGATCTCATATCAAGATAAACAGCACATGACCTTGCAGGTGGGGCCCAGTTAGAATTTTCTTCAGCTTGAGTAGTCCATCCCGCTCAAACAGTCCCTGAAAAAGGGTTGTTTAAGGATGTTGAAAGAACCACCCATGTTTCCAGAGGTGAATTATTCAAACCCCAAAGAATCCCTCTCAACACATGGCTATGATGCTCCCCCACTACTTCTGCTCGTGAT
>NC_042997.1:41630335-41637835 GCF_006345805.1 Octopus sinensis
ATGCATGTTATTCCGTTGGACTCGAACCCTAGATTACAGGCACACATGTAGGATCCTATGTTGTTGGTGCATGACCCATGTGGCCCGCATGGGTTTCCTGTGCACTCGTTTATGTCTGAAAAGTAAAACAATTTTATTTCATGGATATAATACTTATGTTTCATCATCATCAATCATCATCATCTTCATCGTCATCATCATCACCATCATCATGAACATCATCGACATCATCATTATTATTATCTTTATTATTTTTATTATCCTTATTCTTATTATTATTATTAATATTAATATTATTATCATTATAATTATCTATTAATATTATTATTATCAATATTATTATTATTTTTATTCATATTATTATTATTATTATTTTTATCTATTAATATTATTATTATTTTTTTTAGTAGTATTATTATTATCTATTAATAATATTATTATTATTATTGTTATTATTATTAATATTATTATTATTATTACTATTTTTATTATTATAACTTAAAACCAGTTACACCTATACACGTGATGTATATTCTGCTTTTCTTACCACCGCAAAATTGTCCGTTGGACTCGTACCCTGGACTGCAGGCACATGTGTAGGATCCTGGTGTGTTGGTGCAAACCTCATTTACCCCGCATGGGAAACCTGTGCACTCGTTAATGTCTGGAAAGGAAAATAATTTTATTGCGTGAATATAATACTTATGTTTCATCATCAATCTTCATCATCATCAATCATCCTCATCAATCATCTTCACCAATCAACACCATCAATCATCAATCATCACCAATCATCATCATCAAGATCATCATCAGTTATTAATCATCATTAATCATCATCATCATCATCAACATCACCGACATCATTATTATTATTTTTATTGTTATTATTATTATTATGATTATTATTATTATTATTATTTTTATTATTATTATTATTTTTATTGTTATTATTATTAATATTTTTATTATTATTATTATTAATGTTAATATTTTTATTTTCATTATTATTATTATTATTATTACTATCTATTAATATTATTATCATTATTATTATTGTTATTATTATTATTATTAATATTATCAATATTATTATTATTATTATCTATTAATATTATTATTATTATTATTATCATTATAATTTATTATTATTATTAATACTATTATTATCTATTAATATTATTATTATTATTATTTCTATTATTTTTATTATGATGATGATTATCATTATTATTATTATTATTATTATTATTAACTATTAATAATAATAATATTACTATTATTATTATTATCTATTAATATTATTATTAATATTATCATTAATATTATTATTATTTTTAATATTATTATTATTATTATAATCTATTAATATTATTATTATTATTATTATTATTATTATTATCATTATCCTTATAATTATTTTTATTTTTATTATTATAATTATTATTATTATTATTATTATTATTATTATTATTATTATTATTATTATCATTATTATTATTATTATGATTATACTTTGCAGCCAGTTACACCTATACACGTGATGTCTATTCTGCTATACTTACCAATGCATGTTATTCCGTTGGACTCGAACCCTAGATTACAGGCACACCTGTAGGATCCTATGTTGTTGGTGCATGTCCCATGTGGCCCGCATGGGTTTTCTGTGCACTCGTTTATGTCTGAAAAGTAAAAGAATTTTTTTTCATGGATATAATACTTATGTTTCATCATCATCAATCATCATCATCATCATCTTCATCGTCATCATCATCAATCATCATCATCATCATCACCATCATCATGAACATCATCGACATCATCATTATTATTATTTTTATTTTTTTTATTATCCTTATTCTTCTTATTATTATTAATAATAATATTATCATTATTATTATTATTATTATTATTATCTATTAATATTATTATTATTAATATTATTTTTATTTTTATTAATATTATTATTATTATTATTATTATTTATTAATTTTATTATTTTTTATTATTATTTTTATTATTATTATCTATTAATATTATTACTATTATTATTATCATAATTCTTTTGTATTATTATACTAGCAGAATTGCCCAGCGTTGCTCGGGGCTTAATTGCTTGAAAGTACTGTTAATGATATCACTGAATTATGATAATTATTCAGGCAAATATTGATATAAGTTTACGGCGAATGAATGTATTTGTAAGTGTATAGAAAGCCGTGTAAATGTGTTCCTACCCCCTCGTAGAATGGTGTAAGAATTGAATGCGAGGTTGCCTTGAAAAGAGCCATGTTATTGTTCTCATAATTGTAAGAATTTGATAGTCGTGGAAGGCGATGTAAAACGTTCGCAGGTGAATAGGGTCTCTTCGTTTTACACGAACGGCAGCGGATGTGCTGTTACAAAACTTGATGCTGTGTTGAAAGAGAGTGGATTTCATATGTAGGCAAGAGAGGAATGAAGCATGGGTGAGTAAATATGTGTAATTTATGAAATATAGAACAAAAGCATCTACTCACCATATGTCAGACCTGCAAGACTGTAGTGGTGTTGATTAGGTGAATCACAATACAGTG
This sequence comes from Octopus sinensis, assembly GCF_006345805.1. Lineage (NCBI taxonomy): Eukaryota > Metazoa > Mollusca > Cephalopoda > Octopoda > Octopodidae > Octopus > Octopus sinensis. Next base: position 41,632,912 of record NC_042997.1, read on the forward strand.
GTGGAGATGTTTTCATTGATGGGCGTTTTGATTAAATTTGTTGTTGTATAAAATGAACTGTTGATTAGTTTCGAAAGTGTATGTTGCGGTCGTGTTGTCGTTCATGTAAACTTTAACAACGAGAGTGTAGATGTAGGGGGTAGATGTGTCATGTACGTTGGATATAGAAGATGAGGCTGGTGGTTTGATGATGAATGGATAGAAATAGAGTTGAGCGAAGGACAGATGTTGGTTAAGTGTGAATTAATGTTATGAAACGCCTAGAAATGTAAATGCCGTCATAAAAGAGAATCGTATGTAAGTGAAATACTAACGTGTTTGAAAATGATGAAACGTAGTAATCCTATAAAACCTCCTTGTACACAATGTTTTTTTGTTTTTCGTTGTGGAAGGAATGCGAAAGCATCACTTGCTGCCGACACGCGAGCAGCCAACATAAAGCTGACCATGAGAGAAACATGGCTCTCCCAAATGTATTCCTGCCACAGACAGTGTTTGACCCTGCGCTTTGTTAATTGACATTGCGAAACATGGCCTTACTGGGAACTGGGACCTCCGAAATATGAAAGGTAGGTCTGCTCCTGATGGGAAAAGATGCATCCTAGGTATGAGCACAACGTTGCCTCGGCGACACCCTGTGATAATGGTGGCCTCAATCAGATTGGGAGATAAGGACTTAACGATCAAACGTGTGCCATTACATTGTTTTGGGGGAACCAAATGTCTAATGAGCATTATAGGGTCACCAACTTTAAGTTTGAGAATGTGTGGTGGTAGTCCGGGGGGCTCAAAGGAATTGAGTACCTCTATTGGATAATTGATGACGTCGTCTGGGTCAGGAGTTGTATCGATAGACTTATATACATAGACATCCCCAGGAATGAGTTTTAGCATTTCATCATTAATATGGTGAACAGTTTTATTCCTCGGGGCCAGAATAGCCCTTTGGCCAATCCAATCCATATTCTGATAATTAGCTTGTAGATCTGGGAATACTGCATCTCTGAGATCAGAAGGCGTGTTAACAATGGTACAAATGGAATTGATGGCAATATTACCATTTTCATCCCCTGGTATTTTGCCTTCGCCAAGTGCAAGGAGGGTGTGAGAAAATGCTGCTGATGTGATATCACGTCGCATATGAGCACGCATATTGGTGTGAAGTTTGAGAGTCTTCACCAGTGGCCACAATGTGGATGACTTGAGACACGCACTTACAGCATCAGCTCTAGTCCCTTTGGGAATAACGGGAAGTGTTTGTCGGAAGTCCCCTGAAAGAAGAAGTGTTATGCCTCCCATGGGAGCTGAAGAGTGTTTGATGTCTCTGAGAGATCTATCTAGTGCCTCAAGAGCACCTCTGTGGGCCATCGTGCATTCATCCCAAACGATAAGCTTGCATCGTCTGAAGACTTCTGCCTGATCGGAGCTGTTACTGATGTTGCAAGTTGGTGTCTCAGTCTTCGCTAAGTCAAGTGGGAGTTTGAAAGTAGAGTGAGCTGTCCTGCCGCCTGGCAACAAAGTAGCCGCAATTCCAGATGATGCCACAGCTAGGGCAATGCCTTGTGTTCGCCTAATCTCAGCCAATATTAATTTGTTGACAAAAGATTTCCCAGTGCCCCCAGGAGCGTCCAGGAAAAAAATGTCCCCAGCTTTGGTCCGGACTGAATTAACAACGGAGTTGTAAGCGAACTTCTGTTCTGGAATGAGCTTTGGCTCATTGTCGGCTATGTACTCGGCAAACTCGTCAACATTAAAACATGTCTCACGCAGCAAATGTGAAGACAGAGTGTTTGTGCCTTCCCGGTTTGTTGAAGGTAGGCCATAGACCGGCAAGGCACTACCGCCCATATCGAGTACAGTATCTTCGATTTCAAGCAGCGCCCTGTTGTAAATGAGGTCAGTGTACCCGACCTCCATTGATGGATGTAGCGATTGAGCGTGGCGCAGGAAATCTTCAGACATATCATCTTTGTAGGTAAGCCATAAAAAGGCGGGATTAGCCAAGTCACACCATAGTAATAGAATAGCGAAAAGCGATCTGATTTTTTTAGGAGATTTTAATGAAACACCTTCTGCCATAGTGGCGCCCCATTGTGAATCATCCTCCAAAAGTCGACGCCGAAAACAGGCTTCACGGAAAGTATCACATAATACACCATCAACAGTTCTGATGTCTTGAAAACTTTGTGGACCTAAAACCTCATGGAGGAGAAGGCGCAGGTGAAAACAGTCATGTTGGCTTGGAGGTAGAGTGTAGACTCTTCCTAGACAACTGTTAAACTTGACACCAGGATGTCCTTCAACATCCTGACCCGACTTCCTACGCACCCAATTGTTGTTTGACCACACGTAGTAGGACGGGACCTGAGGGTATAAAAGTGTTTTAGCAAATGTGTCATGTTGGCAAAGCCTAAAGAAACCGGTCAAAGTTGTTTGTTTGGGATTTGCCACCAAATCAGCTGCAGTCTGTTCAGTAAAGTAAGTTCGTTGGCCATTTTCCAAATGAACCGCTAGTTGTATGATGGCGGGGTGCCTTTGGTGAAGTGGAAACCCGAATATCCGCCAAAAAGCTTCACCACTGCTTATGTACCGACCTGCCATGTACTGTGACACCTCGTCCATGCTATTGTCCTTTTGAAGGCCAAACATGGCAGCGTCAGAACCCTTAACATTTTTACATATATACTTTATAGACTTGACTGAATGACAGAACTCCACATTTATGTGAGCGTTAAAAGTTTTCATCAGAAATGGACAGTACGGCACTACCCACCTATTATCCACTTGATGACCCCGTAACGTTATAGTGAATCCACCATTGTCAGGGTGCCTTCTTCCGTACAGTGGGTATCCGTCGCGGCCGGTCTGGATCTCGTCCACGAACCTCTTTGGGTACCGTTTAGTGCACACGTGGTCTTTGTGGCATGAGGAGAACTTTTGAAAACCAGGACCGCACGGACCGTGTGCCATGTGTGCCTTCACAATGTCGTACAGCTGCCGGTCAACAGTTGGGTCCGGAATTTCTGCTGCAATGAAATCATCAAGAACTGTTGGGTCTATTTTGTTGACTAACCAAAGCAAAATGTGCGCGTGTGGCAACCCTCTTTTCTGCCACTCAACAGTATACATGTGGCAGTTAACAGGCCCAAAAACCTGGCCTTTTTTTATTAAAAGAATGAGCTTAGCCAGTTTCTGCCTGAAAACCCTTGCAATAATATCATGGCGATGACAGTACTACTGCCCTGGGAGAAGTTCTCGCGTTACCTCAACCCACTTTGGGTTACATGTAAAGGTAATGAATAAATCGGGTCGCCCATAATGCCGAACGTAAGTCATAGTGTCTTGTGTTCGCTCATGCATGTACCGTGGGCCCCCTGTATAGGTTGAGGGGAGAATGCACATTTTGCCGATATTGCGGGCGTCAGTGTCATTCCTGATGCCATCACGCAAATGGATGTAGGAGTCTGAGCGCAGCTGCTTCTGATTCAATTTGATGAAGCCCAGTCTCTCGGACTCCATCTTTGCAGCCATGTCAACTGCAAACTGGTGAAACAGTTCCCGTGATCTGTGCAGGGGATTGAAATCATTATACCTTGTCATGAAGCGGTATGAGTAAAAAGCCATACATGAAACAGTTTTAGATGTCGCAGCCGAGGGCTCGTTTGGTTTGTGGTGAGGAATGCCGAAATGGTACCCGTCTTCTCCATACGGAAAAAGAAGGGGATACTGCAGGGCGTCATATGACGATGCGTCTCATTAATACGCTGAAGACCACTGTCGCGGCTTTGAAGAACTATGTCCCGCTGCTTGTGCTGTTCACCATGGAGAACTATGGCCACTTCATTGCACGAAGGAGCGTTATATCGCCGCGCGTGCTCCCCAGAAGGCCTTTTGTCAGTATCGATGACAATGGTGAATGTTGGTGAAGGGGCTGTTTCCAAGGCGTATTTGAAACTGCGAATATAGCTGTTGTGGTCATGAAGCATGTTTTGCAGAGTGAGCAGCACGTCCCTGTCGAAATTGTCAGCCTCAGTGTTTGCAGGTTGTGGAATTACGTCGAAACGCAAATCAAGTTGCCTATTGTAATTTGTAATGAAATAAATTTGAAGGAACGAAGGTTTGCAATTTTGTAGTGGCTGGAGTGACCCAATAAGGTGGTACACCTGGCCCAGGACCTTGAAAGTAGGCATCCAACCAGTTTGTCTGACAACGTTAGCCCCGAAAGAAGTCATCTGAAATGCACAATTGTATTTCCTGATGAGTTGAAGGAATTTTGATGACCTTGAGGTGGAACCAGTAAGTAATTCCTTCAAAGGGTCTGGCAGCTCCCGAAGAGGGGGCAAGCTGACCTTACCGTTTAAGCAGCACATCGCAGGTGGTTCCCCAGCCCACTTTTTAGCATTGCAGAATTGGCAATTGAAGCACATTTCCCCAATATTTATGTCAGCGTGCATCGAGTAATTGAAGTTGGGCTCATACTTGAAAGCACGTAGATGTCGGTAAGGTCTGTTTGGACTCGTCAGACCGCGGCGTCGACTGTTCCGCTGGAATGTAGAACGTTGCTGGTCTGAGTCGTGGGAATGTGTCGAAAATATTGAAGCAGCAGTAGCCGCAGCGTTTGTAGCCAGTCGAGTGGCCCTTTGTTGTGGGTCCTCTGAAGCCCTTTGTGCAGCAACAGCAGAAGCGTTTATGGCGCTGCGCTTCGCCTTTTTCGCCGCTGCTGCTGCAGTATGGCGGCCGAGGCGACTTCTCTTTTACGGTGGCATTTTATGTGAAAAAGAAAGGGTGAAAGTTACTTAAAGATAGAAATTGTAATGTGAATGAAATGTGGAAAAATGTAAACCGTGGAAGGAAAAAAAATAAATATTAGCAGCTGAAAGAAATTTTTTATGCAAGTATAACGACAGAGTCTGTAAAATGTATA
>NC_042997.1:41647835-41650335 GCF_006345805.1 Octopus sinensis
GCTACAGTAAGCCATATTGAGATGGCAAATATACCTCACATTATTATTATCATTGTTTACATTTAATCTATATGATTCTTACTATCACTCATCGAGATACACCCAGCGTCCTAGGGCGAGTGAAGGATAAGAGACCTTGCAATACGACTGAAATATAGTTGGTGTTGCTATTGTTGTTACTGTTATTATTGTTTAGTACTTACCTATACATTTTTCATTGATCTTTTGGAATTCTTCTATGCAGCCAATATAAAAAGAAAGGTGTGGCGAAAGAGTATAGCAGGGATCGCCACCACCCTCTCCCAGAGATCGTGGAGATTTTCAATAAACACTCACAACGCCCGGTCTGGGAATCGAAACCGCGATCCTACGACCGCGAGTCCGCTGCCCTAACCACTGGGCCATTGCGCCTCCACATTGTTCATATATAGTGATAGAAAATGAAAGGAAAAATTTCATGATAATATTGTTCATGAATTATAATCTAGAACATAAAACGTTAAATAAAAGCTGTCCAAATGCTATGTGTAACATAACATTGGGACAGCCTTGAATACGTATTCTTACCTGTACACCTTCCGCGCATGCTAGACCATCCTTTACAGCAATTGTGACAGGGTATACGGATTTGTTTATAAGCAGTACTGTTCAGAGAGAAAATGATTAAACGTATAAACAGAACGCAGTGATTATAGTTTTAGAGTAACACACACACCACACACACACACACACACACACGAAATGGCAGTATTCAGTTTCCCTCTACACCACTCACTGACACGCCTTTGGTTGTTACAGGGCTTTACTAGAAAACACTCGGTTTTTGTAGTGCGTGCGTGTGTATGCATGTATGTGTATACGTATATATGCATGTGTGTGTGTATGTATCTATGTATGTGTGTGTATGTATGTGTATATATGTGTGTATGTATGTGTGTATGTGTATGTATGTGTGAGTGTGTATGTATGTATGTACCTTTGCCTGTTTATGTAACGGTCTGCTATGTAGAAAATAATGAGGTTGACTCAATGGAAATACATACATACACACACACATACATACACACACATACACACATACATACACACACATACATACACATACATGCACACACACATACATAGATACATACACACACATACATGCATACATACATATACACATACATGCATACACACACGCACTACAAAAACCGAATAAAAAATTTCAGTTATCTCTCTCTTTCACACATTATACTCTGTCTCTTCACACACACTAACAGAAGCACTTCACTTACACAACATACTTTCTGTCTCCCACACCCCATCAAACACACACACACACATGTACATCAATGCTTCGCATGCACGGTAACTTCAAAAGAACTTCCCTCGTCATACAATCGCTTTCTCTTAGTCTCTTTCGCTCTCATTACTTCAAAAGTTGCCGCAAGCCCATGTGTAAAAAAATAAAAGTTTTTTACGGAAATCGACGGAAAAGTATACTAGAAACGTAAGATTGCCATATATATATATAATGTGTGCATTATGTGGTCAGTTGAGCTGAAAATATGCAGACTTATGTTAAAAGTGCTGGCAAGTTTGCATGACAACTATTTTTTTTCATCAAATGAAACGCGTGACCTCTAGGACGAAATTCCTCATCTTATAAAATGAGGCCCCAGTAGACCCGAATGAAATCGGGTTATATTAACCAAACTGTGAAAAGGGGTCTAAATGGGGCTGGAAGGGGATTAAAATTTAAAGGAGCGGGTGTTTAGGAATTCTCTGTTACATCAAGCTAAAAAATTTGCGCCAGCCCTTTAATCGTCAATGTGTTGCCGTCCATGATGAAGAAGTTTTGAATGCTTGCCATGGTGAGTCTACTGTCGTGAGAAAGAATCACTTCAAAACTTGGTGTTTACGAATTTTCTTTTATATCAAGTTCAACATTTTACGCCAGCCGTTAAACTGTCAAAACGTTGCTGTCCGTCGTTAAGAAATCCCAGCCATGGTGACTCTACTATCCTCAGATTCTATCCCTTCAAACTTTGGTTTCCAATATTTTATTATTTTTATTCAGCTCGCAAATTCGTCTGTCCCTTTTAAATGTTAGTGTTTTGCTGTCTGCCTTGAAGCAGACCTTTCCGTTGTTATTGCCTGATATTTATGATTGATCTTTCTAAATATTTTATTTCTCAACTTACTCAAGATCTTTTGTTGTTTATAAATGGGAGAGAGATAGATAAAGATAGAGAGTAAGAGAAAGCAAGGGAGTGTCAAAGAGAAAGGAAGAGTAAGAGAGTGGGGAAAGTGAGAGAGAAACAAAGAGGGTGAATCATCATCATCATCATTATCAACGTCGTTTAACGTTCGTTTTCCATGCTAGCACGTGTTGGACAGTTTGACCGGGGTCTGGGAAGCCAGGAGGCTGCACAAGGCCCCAGTCTGATCTGGCAGTGTTTCTACAGGTGGATGACCTTCCTAACGCCAACCACTCTGTGAGCGTAGTGGTTGCTTG
>NC_042997.1:41655335-41672835 GCF_006345805.1 Octopus sinensis
GCCTCCTTTGTACGGCAACACCTCGAATACTGCTGCCCACTGTGGTCTCCCCATACAAGACAAAACATCTCGAGGATTGAATCACCCCAGAGAGTACTCACTAAACGAATTGAAGGCATGGCTGCTCTCGATTATTGGGATCGCCTTAAAGCCTTGAAACTCTACTCTCTCCAGCGTCGCCGTGAGCGGTACATAATTTGTACGATGTGGAGCATATACCGCCAACTTTGCCCAAACGACCTGAACATTAGCTTCAAAGTTCATCCAAGACTGGGACCACGGGCCATACGTCCCCTGCCCAATTCAAGATCACAGCATACATGTACACTACAAGATAATTTCTTTTCCTCAACAGGCCCTGCCCTATTTAACATTGTCCCGAGGGAGATCAAAGAGGAAAAGGATCCCATCAACTTTAAACGGAGTCTGGATAGATTCCTTCAAGGAATACCAGTTAAGCCACCCATATATATATATATATATATATACACACCTATATTACGTGTGTATCTTTCTGGCAATGTTTGTGCATCTGCTATCGTTCCACATACGAGGTTGCTGCTTTTTATTTTTTGTCTCCTTATTTAACAGTTCCGCAAAAATGGTGGGTTGAATAAATACTTGACTTATAAAATGCTGGGATCGATTTCTGAGACTAAAACGCCTATAAGGTGGCACTCCAGCATGACCATGCAAAATAGTAAATCAGGCTCAGGAGTGGCTGTGTGGTAAGTAGCTTGCTTACCAACCACATGGTTTCAGGTTCAGTCCCACTGCGTGGCACCTTGGGCAAGTGTCTTCTGCTATAGACTCGGGCCGACCAAAGACTTGTGAGTGGATCTGGGAGATGGAAACTGAAAGAAACCCGTCGTATGTATGTATATATATATATATATATGCGTGTGTGTGTGTGTGTGTGTGTGTGTGTGTGTGTGTGTGTTTGTGTGTCTGTGCTTGTCCCCCTAACATCGCTTGACAACCGATGCTGGTGTGTTTACGTCCCGGTCACTTAGCGGTTCGGCAAAAGAGACCGATAGAATAATTACTAGGCTTACAAAGAATAAGTCCTGGGGTCGATTTGCTTGACTAAAGGTGGTGCTCCAGCATGGCCGCAGCCAAATGACTGAAACAAGTAAAAGAGTAAAAGAGAGTAAAGTGTAATACTCAACAACACACACACACACACGCATACACATACACACACTCACTCACACACATATCATAGTGGAAGAGGACGAAAATAAGGTTACGTAGTATCTAAGGTATTGTGGATGGCGTGATTCAATAATTTACTTTGTATAACAATGAATAAATACCAGAAGGTTCGGCTTCGTACTTACAAGTAGAACCATCTTCTTCTTATAATGTAGCTCACGGTTCTAAAACACCCCTTTCGACATTTTCTGAAAGGAGAAAAATAGGGCATATATTTCATTATATATACATAAGCTTATACACTCATGCACACGCACATAGACCTATATATATATATATATATACGACTAGCAGTATCGCCCGGCGTTGCTCGGGTTTGTAAGGAAAATAACTATATAAGCATTTTTAGAGAGTTACTTCCCTTATATAAACCGAGCAAAAAATGCATTAAAAAAACGAAAAAATGATTGTAATTATTTTTATCATCGTAGACTCGTCGTAGACGTGCGCTAATACCCAGAAGGGCTCGATATGAATCACGACTATAAGATACCCGCTGTGTGTATGTGGGAGTAGTTAGGAATCTAAATCGGAGGAGACAGACTCTCACACAACTTCAGTTTTATATATAAAGATTTTTGTAGTTATAGAACCTAGCTGTTCTTTCTAGCGTGTAGAATCCCTATAACTGGATTCCTTATGTGCTTAAATATGCACTATATCGTGTGACTAATATATAGTCTTTTTGACTAAATTTTTTAGACGTTAGACTACTGGAAATGTAAAATTTAATTAAATGTTTTAATTTTAATTAAATTCCATTTCCCTTTGATATGATTATATATATATACAAAGCCATATATATATATACATAATATGTGACATTTATTCTGTCGTTATAATAAAACTCAGAGTTTCGGTTGTCGAGGCGGAAGTCTGCTCCGGTATCTCGTCAGTTATTAAAACGAACAAAAATGCTATGAAAATGACCATTGAATAAAGGGAAATTACTATGAAGACGACCGTTATTAAGACAAACAAAAGAGCTATGAGAATGACCGTTAAATATCTATATATATAAAGCTGAAGTTGTCTGTGTATATGCCAGGTTTGCTAGGCTTCAACTAACACTATCTCCTCCGAGACCCTGCGGCGCAAGTTGACCAAAATTGACAGTATGATAGAAGAAGGCTTGCTTTTCATTCCGTAGAACAAAAAGTTGAAATCGGACCATGTTAACACCAAAAATTAATTTACATCAAAAAGGTGCTTTTTTTTCTATGAAAATCCCTATTTTTAACGATTTTTTGACTGCTGTGTCGTCATTTTTCGGTGTATTTCAACCAGAAAAATGTTCACTTAAAGAGAATAACAAGCTACATAATGCAGAAGTTTTTACTTTTCAAAAATTCCAATTCTAAAGGGTCGAAAAGAAAGCAAGCCCGAGCAACGCTGGGTGATATTGCTAGTAAGATAAATTACTCAAATAGGGAGAAAGTAAAATTAATCTAAGATAAAACGATGCTCATAGAATCAGTGTAGCGCACATGTACATGCATACGCATGCGGGCACACACACCCACGAGCAAGTGCATATATGCATATACTCACTCACACACACACACACACACACACATACACACACATATATATATATGACGGAATAGCAAGATGCTGTCCCAACAGCTGGGACGTCCCAGAAACAGACATTAGATGCTTCTACTTCGCCTTGCTATAAATAATCACTCTAAATGACCTGAGATACTCGTTCTGCTTTGGATTTGTTGTCCATCTTCCTTTAATATATCCCTGTTAACTCGGAAGCCTTCTCCGGATCCCTAGCTACAGCCTTAGCTGTGGACTGGGAACACGACGGAGAAAGAATTATAGCGCTTACGCAGCGACCCTATTCATTTAGCTCATCACTGAATTAAACCCCTCATATTCTTTATAAATACATGTCTATATATATATATATATATATATATATATATAATAAAAAATAAGCAACAAGAACGCCTCCTAAAACTTAGACCTATTATAGCTGGTCCAGCATGCCCAAGCAATTTTATTGACATTGCTTTGAAACCACTATGTACTTACATACCCAGTTTCATCAGGGATGACATCGACTTCCTGTCCCATCTTTCCAAACCAACTGAAACAAATTCAGTTTTACTAAGTTTTGATGTGGTCAGCCTCTACACCAGGGGTGGGCAAACTTTTTTGATCGCGGGCCGCACAGTGCGTCTTTGGAACCTTGGCGGGCCTCATTTATAAAAATCAAGTGAAAATATTGTGAATTACCGTACAGTTACGAAGTATCTGCATAGAAGTTGGGATTCATAAAAGCTCTCGGCGGGCCGCATGAAAACCTATGGCGGGCCGCATGCGGCCCGCGGGCCGTAGTTTGCCCACCCCTGCTCTACACCAATATTCCACACGATTTAGGAATAAAGGTGATTAAACACTGGTTAGAAAAGCATAGAGAAGTGATTCCCAGCATATTCACAGTGCCATTTATATTAGACACAGTCAAACTTATTCGGGAAAACAGCACATTCTTCTTTAATGGAAAGAATTACATCCAAATTAGAGGCACGGCGATGGGAACGAGGTTTGCTCCCGTTTATGCCAACTCTGTAATGGGATACTTAGAACAACAACTCTACCAAGAGGTGGAGGTAAACTATGGCACTGGATTTAGAAAGTATATTGAAAAGGCATGGAAGAGATACCTTGACGACTGCTTCATAATCTGGACAGAATCTCTAAATACTCTGGAAGAGTTCAATATCCTCCTGAACAACCTACACCCATCTCTCCAATTTACAAAGGAGATGAGTAGTACCAAATTACCATTACTAGATATAATGGTAATTAAAAAGGACACCACCTAACAGAACTAAGAGAATTTTTGCTCAAACAAAAATACCCATCTCTACTTATAGAAAATGGCATACAGCGGACTATATAAAAATACCCATACAACAACTTAGGACAACCCAAGGAAGAGGAAAACAAGAACAAGTAATACCATTCATAGTGACACACAACCCATGTCAACAGAATATCTTCAACATTGCCGAAGCAAACCTACCAATCATTGCTCAAAGTAATGAATTAAAAGATATAATCACGGATCGAGCTATGGTTCTTTGTAAAAGACAGCCTAAAAACTTGAAAAAATTACTAACAAAGGCAAAATTTGACCTTAGCAACAAAGACCAAACATTCACTGTATCGAAATGCAATGATAGCCGTGTGGCACATGCCGATTCATACATACCGGCCAATATATAAACACAAAAACCGGGAAAATATTCACAAACGCGAATATGAACTGCAAAAACAGAAATTTAATTTACTGCATCAAATGCCCAAATTGTGAAGAAATATATGTAGGTCAGACGGGAAATGCACTATCAGAACGCTCACGTGTACACCGACAACAGATTAGAGACCCAGAGGTCCGTCAGATACCTTTGAGTAACCACCTAGCAACATGTGGTCGGAAAATATATATATTTCCATTCTACAAATTACACAGCCCAAGTGAAATCGAGAGGAAAATCAGAGAAAAGAATTTTATTGATAAATTCGAACCCAAGTTAAATAAGCAATAATAATAATAATAATACTTAGAGGTGCTACTTCTACTGCTACGACTATGACCACCAACAACAACAACAATACTAAAGGTGATCAAGATGAAGATAGCAGGAAAATTATCTTATTTAGGGTTAAAAGTTCTATTGCCACCAATATCACCACTAGCAACAATAATTAAGGTGCTGACAATGATGATGATGACAATTGAAATATAAAAATCCCTGACAAAGGCTATTTACAACATTTCTAAAAATAGCCCAACAATTGCTGCCCCGGCCAGGGTTAAGATACGGGACTCTTGACATGTTCAACAAAGCGTGACGCCTAAACCAATCAGCTTAAGTAATTGAGTGATACTACACACTGATTGGTCAGAATACAGTTTGCAAAACCTAACAATCTGGAGCCTACACAGGTGTATTTAAGGCACATATTTAACCATCTCGCTACAGTAAAAATTGTGAAGAATGACTGTCACCACTACTACATGAACCTGAAGATTGCGGATTCGAATCTCAAACCGGGCGATGTGTATTTTTATGCGCGAGACGCCTTAGCTCCACGCGGCTCCGGCTTCTGCGGTAATGGTTAAACTTCTGCTGATTCTTTCGCCACATCTTTCTCTCACTCTTTCCCCCTGCAACTTTCAGCTCACCTGTGGCGGACCGGCGTCCCGTCTAGGTGGGGAAACTATACGCCAAGGAAGCCGGGAAACCGGCCCTATGAGCCAGGCATGGCTCGAGAAGGAACAAACAAACACACACTTACACACACACATATATCAGCTAGGATTTTTAATCCTAACTTTTCTTCTATGTGTATGTATATTTATTTTATTTCATATCTTATCTAGTTTCAGCTCACGAGCTGAGGTCATGCTGGGGCACCGCCATTCGGTATTGCTACATGATTTTACTTCACGAATGCTTTTTAGCAATTGACATTTGGTGCATGAGAGTGTTCGATGCAGCTGTCCTCATCTGCACCTCCTGCCATGAAGTTTGTTCATCTGGGACACCTGCCAGGAAGAGATCCAGTTTCATTTTAAAAACATCTGCATCCACTCCATGCAGGTCTCTCAGGTCCTTCGAGAGTATATTGAAGAGCTGTGGACCTCTGAAGCCCAGGCTATTGCAGTATCTTGTTCTACATATTGATGGCAAATTTGGAGTCCTTGGCACTATGCAGTGGCGCCCAGTTCTAGTATTTGTGTAACTCTCGGTGCCAAAGCTTGGGACAAGTCCTTCTAGGATCTTCCAGATGTATATTATGGCATATCTTTCTCGCCTACGCTCTAAGGAATAGAGTCTTAATCTCTTGAGTCTTTCCCAGTAGCTTATATGCTGCATAGAGGCTATCTTCTTCGTGTAGCTTCGTTGGATTGCCTCAAGTTCTGCGATTAATTTTACACTGGTTGGTGACCATAGTTGAGAGCAATATTCAAGGTGGCTTAGGACAAGTGTCCTCCAGAGGACCATCTTGGTTTCCTGGTCTTTTGTTCAAAATGTTCTAATAATCCATCCGGTCAGCCGCCTACATTTCATTGCCAATTTAGCAACATGCACATGAAAGGTTGCATCATTACTGACGTAATTGCCAAGCTCTCGCACTGATTGTGCCTCTGGGATTGCAATCCCTCCAGGTCAAGTGTATTCATTGGGTGGTGCATTTAGTTTTGCATGCTGATAGCACAAAGCTTGAAACTTTTCAGCATTAAACTGCATGCTATTCTTTTCGGCCAATTTGTATATTTCATCCAGCTCACATTGTAGGTGCATAGCGTCTTCAGGGTTCAGTATTACCTGTGAAACTTTTGTATTATCTACATAATTTGTGATCGTGGCTCTCTGCGTGGCTGAGAGCATGTCTGAGAGGGCCATTATGAACAGTAGCGGTCCAAAAACGGTGCCTTGCGGAACACCGCTCACTATTTGCTACTACCACCTGGCTTCTATACTTCAGAAAGTCATGAAGCCATTCTCCCAACTATGCCAAGATTACGCAGTTTGTGACATATCATTCCATGATCGACTTAATCAAAGGCCTTTGCAAAGTCGAGATATATCACTTCTACATTTGAGTGGTTGAGCAGTTGTTTCAGCACCCAGTCATAGTGTTGTAAGAGCTGAGTTAGGCAGCTTCGTCCTGATCGGAAACCATGTTGGGGTATCAGGCAGCAAGTCATTTTCTTCAAGGAAGGTAATTAGTTTTCTTCTGACTATTCGTTCCATGACCTTGCTGATGTGTGAGGTCAGAGAGATAGGTCTGTAGTTCTTGGCCTCCGCTCTGCTACCATCTATCTATCTATCTATCTATCTATCTATCTATCTATCTATCTATCTATCTATCTATCTATCTATCTATCCATCTATCTATCTATCTATCTATCTATCTATCTATCTATCTATCTATCTATCTATCTATCTATCTATATATATATATATATATATATATATATATAATATATATATATATATATATATATATATATATATATATATATATATATATATATATATATATATCGATGGAAAGTTAAACTCACTCACAAGCATAAGACTTAATTATATATGTAGACCTATCGGCATATATGCGATGTGTGTAACCGAATCGGCATCACCGAAATTTGCTGGCTGTACCGCTGTGCCTCCCCTATGGGTTATAGAGTCAGTTCCCCTTTTTAAGATCCCAAAGTATTTTGGCGATGCTATTAGGAGAATGACATCGTGATCTTCGGAGCTATTGGCTTGAACTAAAGCTTAGAGTGACACTGTATAATGTAATGGCTTGCCTCAAAGTAGTGAACACCTCGTCCGCTGTGTCAAGGTGATTCAGATGCTACATAATAGGCTATAAAGAGGAAAGGAAAATTTATGACAACCACACTGTGTATGTTTAGGTCTTCAAGCTGTACTGTAATAATATTTTTGGCAAGAGACACATTTGGTTACAAGATGTTCGTGAGACATAGAATTTGTATTTGGTCATGACAAGTGATTGTAATTAGCGAGAAATATTGGGTCTAATGGCCTGTCTATCTTTCTATTTCTGGTTAAGTATGTTATAATAGAAAAAGAAAAAACCTTAACGAGTATATTGTAAATGTTGTTGCTGCGAGTAAAGCTGGAGTGATTAGCGTCGGAAACGATTGGTTAAGCAGATTTTGGAAAATGTGGATTTGAGAACTGTCTGTATATATCCCACAATGCTTTAGCTCTGTAAGTGTGTGTAGCAACAACTACGAGCATTGACTAGTATCAATCATTAACAATTACTAGTAAATTTCGTATAAAGGGTGACAGTAGCGAGATCGACATTAAATGGGCAGAATGTGACAGAGGCATAAAGATAGTCCGGACAGTCTTTAAGTGGCACATAAGTCACTTAGACAACGCCTACTGAAAAGTAATGAGAGAGTTCTGAGTTCAAATTACCCCGAGGTCGACTTTGCCTTTCATCCTTTCGGGGTCGATAAATTAAGCACCAGTTACGCACTGGGGTCGATGTAATCAACTTAATCCATTTGTCTGTCCTTGTTTGTCCCCTCTGTGTTTAGCCCCTTGTGGGTAGTAAAGAAATAGGTATTTCGTCTGCCGTTACGTTCTGAGTTCAAATTACGCCGAGGTCGACTTTGCCTTTCATCCTTTCGGGGTCAATAAATTAAGCACCAGTTACGCACTAGGGTCGATGTAATCGACTTAATCATTTGTCTGTCCTTGTTTGTCCCCTCTGTGTTTAGCCCCTTGTGGGTAGTAAAGAAATATATACGTTCTGAGTTCAAATTACGCCGAGGTCGACTTTAACTTTCATTCTTTCGGGGTCGATAAATTAAGTACCAGTTTCGTACTGGGGTTGATCTAATTGACAGCCCCCCTCTCCCAAAATTTAGGGCCTTGTGCCTAGAGCAGAATAAGATATTAACAATTACTAGTAACTTGCGTATAAAGGGTGACAATGACGAGATCGATATTAAATGGATGTATACTGACAGAGGCTTACAGTTAGTCCGGACAGCCTGTAGGTGGCGCATCGGGTAAGTAAAGAAAGAAATGAGTACATCAGATAGGTACTCAACAGGGAATGAAGGTAATGATATCATGAGATGAAGTAAAGAACACCTAAATAGATGTTCTTAGTGTGCTGTTATTCCATTTGAACGAAATTAGTGGAGAGATTTGGAATGAAAGAGTAACTCACCGAGATTTCAACACACCAAGACTTTTTCCTTTTCTCGTCGAGTTACCAGAATCAACTGGTTTTTTACGAAACAGCGGAATTCCAGTCACTGGGCCATCTTCACTGTCGGATTCTTCATCAATTGCATCAAGTACCTCTGAATCATCTTCATCATTTGCTAGTGGTGCACTCTCTTGTTCATCCCCTCCTTCACGAGTCACTGGCAGTCCTGTAGCCCTCAACGCTCCTTGAGTCCACCGCTTTCCTTCAGTCACCCAAAGACCAACAACGAAAAGAAATAAGAAAAGGACGAGACTCTTCATGGCTGTTATATTTCTTTTCTCTTCAGTGTTCCTCTCGCTTCTCGACACACGAACCGCTTCTAATATCAGAACGAATAGGTTTGATTAACACAGAATGTTTAAGTGTTGGATTCGTCTTGTCTTTTGATCGTTCCTGCAACCCAAAGTAGTCTTCAGCAGCGAAAGCGGGAGTAGCAGCACCAGAATCTTGTCAGAAGATCGGCCTGGTTCTGTCACATCTCCAAAAAGACTGTCGCATTTATAAGAAAGCACCACAATTCCCGGCTGCATTTTGATTGGACGAAAACAACTGTTGATGTCATCAAACCCGTAACGATTAAACAAAAGCCACAGAGACTCATTGTCTGGCATAACTCGGCATCACCGCAAAAACAGGAATTTTAGTGAATTTTCACATAAGTATGGGTGGGGGCGTTCTAATTAAAAATGCATAAATACATACATACATATATAAGTGTATACATATATAATATACACTACCGTCAGAAATTAATTAGCACCCTTGATTTGCTCTTCACTCAAGGTATTTGCTGTCACCTAGTGGCCATATCTCGAACTATTGCTTTGTTGCGAGTTCACTGTTCCGCAGAACGATGACGTAACTTTGTTTGCAGAGCGGTTTGAGAGTCTACAGCCTAATGATGTTGACATAGCAGTGCAACAACAACTTGGAGTGCGGATGCAGACAAATCTTCCTTTGTTTAATAGATATAGGTAGCGCCTCGCAAGGACCGAAATCACACCGTACTAAGTTTTCTCATCGCGTAAGATGTTTTGAACAGCTTGTAGGTTAATTGATTTGTGTATTTGCAAGATTTTTTTTCCTCACAAATTCTCCTACACTCTGCTTGGTGACGTCACTTCCGGTTCACAAAACTTTCTGTTATACATCAAATAAGGTGAGAAATTCTGCTTTCTTTCTTTTTTGTTTCATGAATAATAACTCATAGCAGTTTTGTTATAGCATAACATTATTCAAATGAATAGTTTTAATGAAAATAACTGGTTTTTATCGTTCATTCCTAGATGGGCCCAAGACCTCACATGACCTTGGAGAGACGGTACGAGGCTCTCTCGTGGCGTGGGAAGCTGTCGGAGGCTGCAATAGCCAGAAAACGTGGTGTAGCCAGGCGCACAATTCAGTGCTTATTTAAGAAATACGAGGAAACCGGATCAGCAGCTGACAAAAAGGGTAGGGGACGGAAGAGGCTGACGACCCAACGGGAGGACCGGATGCTGATCCGAAAGTCACTGTACAACCGAAGGGCAACGAGCCGGCAACTGGCGGAGGAGATGCAAAAGATGACAGGGAAGCAGTTGTCTACACCCACCGTCAAGACCAGATTACTGGAAGCTAGTCTAAAATCCTGTAGGGCCGCCCGTAAGCCGCTCCTTACAGCCCAAAACCGGAAGAGGCGGCTGCTCTGGGCCCGTGCCCACAAGATATGGACCGTGCAGCAGTGGCGGACAGTGATGTTCACTGACGAGTCGCGATACAGTCTCGTCAGTGACAAGCCTGTCCATGTGCGACGCCGCAGGGGTGAGCGCTTCAACAAAGACTGCATTGCTCCCACCATGAAGCATGGTGGGGGTGGTCTGATGGTGTGAGGGGCGTTCAGCTACAGTGGTGTTGGGCGGCTCTATGCCGTCGAAGGCAACATCAACGCAGCAAAGTACGTTGAGATAGTACGGGATACCTCTTTGGTGGCGAGGAGTACGTGCTCCAGCAGGACAACGCGCCTTCCCACACAGCCAAGCTCACAACCGGTTTCTTCAAGGACCATGGGGTGACGGTCATGGACTGGCCTGGCCAGTCACCTGACCTGAACCCTATTGAGAACCTCTGGAGTCGATTGGGTAGGGATTTGAATGTGCAGCAATACAGGAACCGACACGAGCTGTTTGGGGCACTTCTTGCTGCATGGAGGGCCATCCCTGCACAGTACCTGCAGGCACTCATAGACAGCATGCCGACCCGCGTAGCAGCTGTCATTGCTGCCAAAGGAGGAGCAACAAGATATTGACTAAATTTCACGATTAATAACAATTATGTGGTGTGCTGGAATATGTTTTAATAAATTTTTGATTAAAAACGAGTTCATTTCTGATAATAAGTTAATTAAATTAAGAAAATGTAAGAAAATGTAGAAATTTGAGAAGTGCTAATTAATTTCCGACGCAAGTGTATATATACTTTTTTCATATACAAACACGTATATATACACCCAAACACATACGAATCAGTACATGGATGCATGCTTGTATGCATTAGCGAGTTTCTGTGTTTGTGCCTGCGCACGTGGATACACATGTGACTTTCTCTTCGATTCAGATGCTAATGATTCCATCGCCTTAACGATTCGATAACAAAGTTTCTTTAAAAAGTTGTGCATGTGTGTGTTTGTGTGTGTTTATTTATATGTAGATGGTCACTTAAAGGAATACGTCGTATACACACTAAACATGTATGTATGTATGTGTGTATGTGTGTATGTATGTATGTATGTATGTATGTATGCATGTGTGTATGTATGCATGTGTGTGTATGTATGTATCTATGTGTGTATGTATGTTTGTATGTATGTATGTGTGTGTATGTATGTATGTATGTGTATGTATGTCTGTATGTTTGTATGCATGCATGTATGTATGTGTATGTATATATGTATGTATGTATGTATGTTTCTATGTATGTATGTGTGTGTATGTATGTATGTGCGTGTATGTATGTATGTATATATATATATATATGTATGTATGTATGTATGTGTGTATGTATGTATGTATGTGTGTATGTATGTATGTATGTATGTATGTATGTGTGTGTATGTATGTATGTATGTATGTATGTGTGTATGTATGTGTGTGTGTATGTATGTATGTATGTATGTATGTATGTATGTATGTATGTATGTATGTATGTATGTATGTATGTATGTATGTGTGTGTGTATGTATGCACGCATGCATATATGTATGTATGTATGTATGTAAGTGTGTATATTTTTGAGTGTGAATGTGTCTTTGTATTGGGTTGTCCGGAAAGTTCGTGCCGATTTATAGTAGCTTACCTTTCGACTTATTTTAGAACATGGTTGTGTCCATAAAATAGGATTTGACTACACTTCCATTTACAGAACAGTTTAAGCTATCTTTTCGTGGAAGAAGGTTTATGTTCCTATAACCTTTGTTAATCATGTAACCCTTTAAAATGGAAGATAAAAAAGTTCATTTTCGGCACTTGATGCTTTTCTTTTTCCGTAAAGGGAAAAATGCCTCTCAAGCAACCAAAGAAATATGCGCAGTTTACGGTGATGTTTCTTTATCCGAAACAACTGAACGGAAGTGGTTCGCAAAGTTCCGAGCTGGAGATTGTATTATTGATAAAGAGCGATCATGCAGACCATCCACTACAGATGATAACCAAATCATGTCATTAATTGAGAATAACCCACATTGCACAACAACCCGAGAATTAGCAGAATGCCTCAACCTATAGAAATCTGTCGTTCATGATCCCCTGGTAAATCTTGGGTACACAAATTGCTACGATGTTTGGGTACCACATGAGTTGAGTGAGAAGAACCTTTTGGATCGCATTTCCATCTGTGATTCGCTTTATAAACGCGCCTTTTTCAAAGCAAATTGTGACAGGCGATGAGAAATGGATTATCTACTGAAATGTTCAGAGAAAGCTATCTTGGAGTAAGCGACATGAGCCACCCCTAGCAACCCCAAAAGCGGGTCTTCACCCTAAAAAACTCTTGCTTTGTGACTGGTGGTATTGGAAAGGAATTTTTTTACTATGAGCTTCTCCTAAGTAACCAGACAATTTATTCTGAGAAATACTGCACACAACTGGACGAGTTAGAAGCAGCAATTCAAGAGAAACGTCCAGAATTGGCCAACAGGAAGGGTTTTGATTTCCAAATTGATAATGCAAGACCGCATGTTTCTTTGAGAACCAGACAAAAATTGCTGCAGCTCGGCTGTGATGTGTTACCCCACCCTCCATATTCACCAGATATTGCTCCTTCAGATTTCCACTTCCTTGGATTACGTAAAAAGATACCTTGATGAATTCTTTGCAATGAAGCCACCTCAATTGTGGGAAAAGGGTATTTTCAAGTTAAAGGAAAGATGGAGACACATTGTGCATCAAAATGGTTGATATTTGGTTGATTAAAAATGTAATGGCAAGTATTTATAGACCTTGATGAATTCTTTGCCATGAAACCACCTCAATTCTAGGAAGAGGGTATTTTCAAGTTAAAGGAAAGATGGAGACGCATTGTGCAACAAAATGGTTGATATTTGGTTGATCAAAAATGTAATAGCAAGTATTTATTGACCTTGATGAATTCTTTGCCATGAAACCACCTCAATTCTGGGAAAAGGGTATTTTCAAGTTAAAGGAAAGATGGAGACGCATTGTGCAACAAAATGATTGATATTTGGTTGATTAAAAATGTAATGGCAAGTATTTATAGACCTTGATGAATTCTTTGCCATGAAACCACCTCAATTCTGGGAAAAGGGTATTTTCAAGTTAAAGGAAAGATGGAGACGCATTGTGCAACAAAATGGTTGATATTTGGTTGATTAAAAATGTAATGGCAAGTATTTATAGACCTTGATGAATTCTTTGCCATGAAACCACCTCAATTCTGGAAAAAGGGTATTTTCAAGTTAAAGGAAAGATGGAGACGTATTGTGCAACAAAATGGTTGATATTTGGTTGATTAAAAATGTAATGGCAAGTATTTATTGACCTTGATGAATTCTTTGCCATGAAACCACCTCAATTCTGGGAAAAGGGTATTTTCAAGTTAAAGGAAAGATGGAGACGCATTGTGCAACAAAATGGTTGATATTTGGTTGATTAAAAATGTAATGGCAAGTATTTATAGACCTTGATGAATTCTTTGCCATGAAACCACCTCAATTCTGGGAAAAGGGTATTTTCAAGTTAAAGGAAAGATGGAGACGCATTGTGCAACAAAATGGTTGATATTTGGTTGATCAAAAATGTAATAGCAAGTATTTATTGACCTTGATGAATTCTTTGCCATGAAACCACCTCAATTCTGGAAAAAGGGTATTTTCAAGTTAAAGGAAAGATGGAGACGCATTGTGCAACAAAATGGTTGATATTTGGTTGATTAAAAATGTAATGGCAAGTATTTATTGACCTTGATGAATTCTTTGCCATGAAACCACCTCAATTCTGGGAAGAGGGTATTTTCAAGTTAAAGGAAAGATGGAGACGCATTGTGCAACAAAATGGTTGATATTTGGTTGATTAAAAATGTAATAGCAAGTATTTATTGACCTTTTTCTTTCCTTTAAAAATCGGCACGAACTTTCCGGACAACCCAATATTTTGTGCTTGTCCACACAGCTGTTTGATGTTCGTTCTTGGTTTGTGAACCTCTCTCTGTCTCTCTGTCTCTCTCTCTCTCTCTCACACACACACACACACACACACACATTGAGGTTCGACAAAGCATACCGGGAGAATAATTATCAGGCAAAACAAAACACTAGGAACAATTTGTGCGACTAATGACTCCAATGATGGGCTACATCATTGCTGTAGTTAAAAGATCGAAGCAATTAAAGGTATCAACTAAAAGATGTGTAAAAGTGTTTGTCTTTATGTATGTACATAAATAAGCATAGTTCAGTGGTTAGCGCATCCGGTCAGCATTACGAGGTAGTAAGGTCGATTCCTGGACCGGGCTGTGTGATCAAAACACTTTATTTCACTTAGTCCTTTTATATATTTTTTGTGCAAGATATTTTATGTGAAATCTTGTGTTGAATCAGGTATTGTTGTATTTCGGAATGGTCATTTTGCCAGTTTAGCCAATAAAAACACACGCACTATATATTTGGTGTTACTTTGCTTCAGTGTTATTTATTTTTTACATTAATCTTAATAACGGTTAGTAAGGAGACACACACAAATAAGAAAGAAGAAAACAAAGGACCACTGATGCGATCACAGGAGTGTGACGAAAGAATTCTGGCCGAAATAAGATTAAGGTTAATGTAAAAAATAAATAACCCTGAAGCAAAATAACACCAAATATATAGTGCGTGTGTTTTTATTGGATAAACTGGCAAAATAACCATTCCGAAATACATAAATACTTTATTTCACGTTGCTCCAGTTCATTCAACTGCAGAATTGATTTGAGCCAACACCACTTCGAAGCTGTGTCGACCTTTGCCTTTCCCTTGGATAAAATCGGCAGCGTGGAGAAGAGGGACTGGTATGCATAGATGACTGCTGGACTTCTATAAACAAACTCGGGTGGACTTGTACCCCGTGGGGAACATTTTAGGACCGAAGGGGGTCCTTACCTTTGTATGTATGCATGTATGTATGTGTGTACTTATGTATGTGTCTAGCGTGTGTTTATGTACGCGTTGATAGATGGATGGGCCTATGATCGCAACTGTGTTGTTTATTTTGCATCACCATTCTATCCTCTTCAGTACAATTACGTCTCACCTTGAGCAAGTACCTTCTCACAAAACCCATCGCTACCCAATAATTTGTTACCAATGTAACAAAACCATCTGGGTTTGCTGCACAACGTCAAGAAGTCAACCTTGCTTCGAATAATGTGGTTGTCTAAGGAAGGGGCAAGTGGGAATGTTTTTAACAAAATATATTTGATTTACCATCTAAATGTAAGGCAAGGCATTTGCTTCTTGGGAGTTTGGTGAGATCTGTTGTCCGTAGTGTTTATTATTTTTCGAACAAGGGTTTTCACTAGGTTCCAGACAATTGGAAAGCTGTATTTCAAGTGGAGCAGTTCAGGTTCTAATCGAAGTACCATAAGGTTTGGAGTACCTGAATGCCCAGAAGATATTTTGCTTTGTTTTGTTGAACTGTTCTTTTCTTCTTTTATTGTGACTTCTTATTGAACTGTTTGCTTTTTCTCTTCTTCCCTTTTGATTTCTCTCTTTTCTTTGTGAACTATTGTTTAGGATATTTTAAACTTTTTGATTTAAAACATGGCAAAAAATACGGATAAGATTGTAGAGTGGGAGATTGTCCCACTTAAGGAGTGGCTCAGACAGCAAGAGTAGTGTTGAGAACGTATTCGAAGGTTCTCGACATCATTGCCGTCTTCTCCAAGCAGATGATTGAGCAGGAGTTGGTGGAACATCTGCCAACCATTAAGTATATCTCTAGGGGCGTCAAATATGCAACGGCGTGGTTGCTGTTTGATATCCCAGAGGAGACTCGCAGTTTTGCGAGCCAGCTCTTTGAGAGTAAAGGAATGTTGCTTCTTCCCACTTATTGTGGGAAACAATTGATGAGGGCTGGGTCTGTGGTTTGCCACCCAGAATTGAACCCCAGTGGATAGAGGATACTATCCGTCGGGGTTTGGGTGTCAGCGGAGCCAGGCTCTACAATGTGAAAATTATTACTGCGGCTGATTGGATTGGGTCAAAAGCTATTTTAACCCTGTGGACCCAATCAGCTATGAATATGGTTATGCCAGATTTTTTGAAAATAGCCGGGTGCAGGTACCCGGTGATTCTTGAGGGTCGCACCCCACAAGGTGTTAATGGTGCCTGGAGCTTGTCCAGATAAAGAAAAACTTACCTCAGGAACAAAGCAAAGTCCTGGAGCAGTCGATTAAGACCTCTGTAGAAGAAGGATTGAAGGCGACCGAGGAGACGGAGGACTCCTCACTGAAGGGCCACAAAAGGAAGGTGAGCAACAATGTATGCTCACCGAATGATCCTAGGGATGAGGGAAGGGTGGCGAATCTCCCGTTCACGGAGGAGATGCACCCTCCCTCAGTTGAGAGAAAAAAGAGGATGAGGAAGAGAAATGGGACATTGCCGGCAGTCGGTGTCATAGCACCTGAATGTCCCGGAACCTTGCCGGTAGGGGTTGTGCCACCGGCAGGGGAGGAGACACCGTTATGGGGGGGGGGATTGTGCTGCCAACGGTAGAATTGACTACCTCGAACCCGGAGGAAGAAGAACTATTGGTTTTCTTCAGCAGAGACAGAGAGGTAAAAGAGGTGGTGGAAAAGCACCATAAGGGAGTACCTTTAACCTTGACAGAGGATCCCGAATGGCTTCCGCAGATAGCTTTGGAGGTCATAACGTTGCCCGTGACGAATAGGCTGCAGGGACTCAAAGAGGAATATCGCTTGTGGTCGGGCGACACCACCTCGGATCCCGCCTTGGTCTTGAATGAGG
>NC_042997.1:41677835-41687835 GCF_006345805.1 Octopus sinensis
TCGTTGTATACATTCGAAGCTTTCTTCCAGGGGATCTAATGCGCTTGGCTTAGATTTCCCTTGGCGGGCTGGCCATATCGGAGCAATCTCAAGATTAATCAGCCGAAATTGCTAAGATGATCTGGTTCTTGACTGATGACTGAGGGCTTCGAATGTCCCGTCCTGTGGTTCTTGTGTCGTCTCTGTGGTGTTTCATGTTCTTGTCCATGTCTGTAATTATTTTTACTGTTTACCTATATATATATATACATATACATACATACATACATACATATGCATGCATATATATATATATATATATATATATATATATATTGCGATGGACTGGTGTCCCATCCGGCTGGGGAACACATACGCCATAGAAACCGGGAAACTGGGAAACCGGGCCCATGAGCCTGTCTAGGCTTTAAAAGGGCATATGTTCTTTTATATATACGTATATATATGGGTGTACATTGATTTTATATCCTTAAGAAGATTTATGCAATACTGGCTGAGGAGCCCATCATTGCCAGGCAATGTTTACAATAGAATGTCTTGTATAAATTTTTGTTTATTCCCTGTCCGGCCATGCCTTCCCTGACAGATAGGCCTCTTGATCAGGACAGATTTGTGCAATTTTTCGCAGAAAGATTTTGTTGAGGATTTTTCTCCTTTCTAAATTATTTGCATGTATGTTCACCTGTTTCACATGACTTTATTCGTTAAAACTTATTAAAACTTCATCCGTTCTTACAACTTTAGTCGTTGTAATGCTTTGCTTTCGTTTGTTTAACAAAAAATTCTTCCTCTTAATGATTTTGCTTTCATTTCGTGATAGCTGTCATGCAGAAAACGCCAGCTTCCAAATCCTGTTTTCTGATTAGGTAAAACTGATTAAACTTTAAACTTCAGTAGCATTTTACTGCAATTTTTCTGAAACAGATAAATAACAAAATCGGATTTAATGTGGAAAAATATTTCAATATATCAAATTTGAAAATTTTGATGTAATTTTAAAATTTCACATGGGACAGCATCAGGGAAGATCCCACAAAAGTAAAGAGACAAACAAATAAAGGACGTGACACACACACATACACACATCATCTTCATCATCATCATCATCATCATCGATTAGCATCTGCTTTTCATGCTGGCATGGGTTGGACGGTTTGACAGGGGACTGGCAAACCAGGAGGCTGCAGATCCAATCTGATCGGGCAAGGTTTCTACAGCTGGATGCCCTTCCTAACACCAACCACTCTGAGAGTGTAGTGGGTGCTTTTTATGTGCCACCGGCACAGGAGTCAGTCAGGTGAGCCTGTCAATCATCATGTTCCGATGGTGCATTTTATGTGCCACCGGCACAGGAGCCAGTCAGGTGAGCCTGTCAATGATTATGTTCAGATGTTCCTTTTTATGTGCCACCGGCACAGGAGCCAGTCAGGTGAGCCTGTCAATGATCATGTTCATATGGTGCCATTTATGTTCCACCGGCACAGGAGTCAGTCAGGTGAGCCTGTCAATGATCAAGTTCAGATGGTGAATTTTGTGTGCCACCGGCACAGGAGCCAGTCAGGTGAGCCTGTCAATGATTATGTTCAGATGGTGCTTTTTATGTGCCACTGGAACAGGAGCGAGTCAGGTGAGCCTGTCGGTGATCATGTTCAGATGGTGCTCTTTATGTCCCACCGGCACAGGAGTCAATCACGTGAGCCTGTCAATGATCATGTTCAGATGCTGCTTCTTGTGTGCCACCGGCACAGGAGCCAGTCAGGTGAGACTGTCAGTGATCATGTACCGATAATGCTCCTTGTGTGCCACCGGCACAGGAGTCAGTCACGTGAGCCTGTCAATGATTATGTACAGATGGTGATCCTTGTGTGCCACCAGCACAGGAGTCAGTCACGTGAGCCTGTCAATGATCATGTTCAGATAGTGCTTTTTATGTGCCACCGGCACAGGAGACAGTCAGGTGAGACTGTCAATGATCATGTTCAGATGCTGCTTCTTGTGTGCCACCGACACAGGATCCAGTCAGGTGAGCCTGTCAATGATCATGTACAAGTGGTGTATTTTATGTGCCACCGGCACAGGAGCCAGTCAGGTGAGCCTCTCAATGATCATGTTCAGATGGTGCTTCTTGTGTGCCAACGGCACAGGAGCCAGTCAGGTGAATCACTCATTGGATCATGTTCAGATGGTGTTTTTTATGTGCCACCGGCACAGGAGCCAGTCAGGTGAGCCTGTCAATGATCATGTTCAGATGGTCCTTTTTATGTGCCACCGGCACAGGAGCCAGTCAGGTGAGCTTGTCAATGATCATGTTCAGATGGTGCCTTTTATGTGCCACTGGCACAGGAGCCAGTCAGGTGAGCCTGTCAATGATCATATTCAGATGGTGCTTCTTGTGTGCCACCGGCACAGGAGCCAGTCAGGTGAGTCACTCATTGATCATGTTCAGATGGTGCTTCTTGTGTGCCACTGGCACAGGAGCCAGTCAGGTGAGTCACTCATTGATCATGTTCAGATGGTCCTTTTTATGTGCCACCGGCACAGGAGCCAGTCAGGTGAGACTGTGAATGATCATGTTCATATGGTGCCATTTATGTTCCACCGGCACAGGAGTCAGTCAGGTGAGCCTGTCAATGATCAAGTTCAGATGTTGAATTTTGTGTGCCACCGGCACAGGAGCCAGTCGGGTGAGCCTGTCAATGATCAAGTTCAGATGGTACTTTTTATGACCCACCGGCACAGGAGCCAGTCAGGTGAGCCTGTCAATGATCATGTTCAGATGGTGCCTTTTATGTGCCACCGGCACAGGAGCCAGTCAGGTGAACCTGTCAATGATCATGTTCAAATGGTGCATTTTATGTGCCACCGGCACAGGAGCCAGTCAGGTGAGCCTGTCAATGATCATGTTCAGATGGTCCTTTTTATATGCCACCGGCACAGGAGCCAGTCAGGTGAGCCTGTCAATGATCATGTTCAGATGGTTTTTTATGTGCCACCGGCACAGGAGCCAGTCAGGTGAGCTTATCAATGATCATGTTCAGATGGTGTCTTTTATGTGCCACCGCCACAGGAGCCAGTCAGGTGAGCCTGTCAATGATCATGTTCAGATGCTGCTTCTTGTGTGCCACCGGCACAGGAGCCAGTCAGGTGAGTCACTCATTGATCATGTTCAGATGGTGCTTCTTGTGTGCCACCGGCACAGGAGCCAGTCAGGTGAGCCTGTCAATGATCATGTTCTGATGGTGCATTTTATGTGCCACCGGCACAGGAGCCAGTCAGGTGAGCCTGTCAATGATCATGTTCAGATGGTCCTTTTTATGTGCTACCGTCACAGGAGCCAATCAGGTGAGCCTGTCAATGATCATATTCAGATGTTGAATTTTGTGTGCCACCGGCACAGGAGCCAGTCAGGTGAGCCTGTCAATGATCATGTTCAGATGGTGCCTTTTATGTGCCACTGGCACAGGAGCCAGTCAGGTGAGCCTGTCAATGATCATGTTCAGATGGTGCTTTTTATGTGCCACCGGCACAAGAGCCAGTCAGGTGAGCCTGTCAATGATCATGTTCAGATGATCATGTTCAGGAGCCAGTCAGGGCTGGGGTACTGGCATCAGATATGATTGGCTGGTGCTTTTTACATGTCACTGGCATGGGAGTCAGTAAGATAGACACGGCATTGACCACGTTCAGATGGTACTTTTTACATACCACTCTCCCAGTTGCCAGTCGGGGGTGCACATTTACAAATGTACACACAGGTAATCACAAGTTTAAAATGGTGTATAGTAGACATAAGTATGTACATATGTGTGTGTGTATATGTGTGTGTGTAGTATGTATCTGTATTTACGAAAGTGTGTATGCAGCGTTGTATGTATATCCATGAATGACTGCTGTAATAATGTTATCATCCCACTGCCACTCCATATTTGTCGCTTTCACAATGCTGTTTTCCCCTTCCTTGCTCTAACCCACACTCACTATGCCGCCACATTTCCCTCACACTCACACTCTTTGCACCCTTTTCATTTTATCAAATAATAGTCCAACTCACCTAAGAGACCCAATATATATTTTTATTGAAATCCATTTAGCCTATAATTGAACTGGATTTTTAACATATATGTAAAATTTTGTCAAGCATGGTTCACTCATGTAGGTAGCAAGGTGGTAACAAAGAGACAGAAATTGCCACTTATGTATAAGATCTATTACATAAATAATAATAGTTACGAAACAGCTGTCAGCAAATGGAGCAACACCCTCACTTCTCTTATCTGTTCTATTCATACTTATCTATCTATCTATCTATCTATCTATCTATCTATCTATCTATCTATCTATCTATCTATCTATCTATCTATCTGTCTGTCTGTCTGTCTGTCTGTATGTCTGTCTGTCTGTTTGTCTGTCTATCTATCTATCTGTCTATCTATCTATCTATCTATCTATCTATCTGTCTGTCTGTCTGTCTGTCTGTCTATCTATCTATATGTCTGTCTATCTGTCTATCTATCTGTCTATCTATCTATCTATCTATCTATCTATCTATCTATCTATCTATCTATCTATCTATCTATCTATCTATCTATCTATCTATCTATCTTTCTATCTATCTATCTATCTATCTATCTATCTATCTATCTGTCTGTCTGTCTATCTATCTATCTATCTATCTATCTATCTATCTGTCTATCTGTCTTTTTTTTCCTCTCCCCTTTTCTTTTTTTCCCTCTCCCCACCTTTTTTTAAAATCCTCCCCTTTTTTGTCCTCTTTCTTTCCTTTTACGATCCCTTTTGATCGAAAACCAACCCCCCTCTTTTTTACCCCCAAAAGAAAAGCTCTACCTTGTAATTTGTTCTGTCTGTGTGCAGCCCTGTGTGGCTAATAAAGAAACATATCTATCTATCTATCTATCTATCTATCTATCTATCTATCTATCTATCTATCTATCTATCTATCTATCTATCTGTCTGTCTATCTATCTATCTGTCTGTCTATCTATCTATCTGTCTGTCTATCTATCTATCTGTCTATCTATCTATCTATCTATCTATCTATCTATCTATCTATCTATCTATCTATCTATCTATCTATCTCTGGACAGACAGACGCAAGTCAAATGGGCTCCACGTAAGTTGGTAATTTTGTACGTTCAAAAGTGTATATTGACAAATATTTTGTGTTTAAAAGTTGTGCAACAACATCCACTGCAAACGTTTGATAATTATTTACACAAAAAATTCTCATAGCCGTCGTGGTTTCATTTAGCCATTTTATTTTCAAAAATGGCCACTGGTCACCACGAGGCTGAGGTGCAAGTCAAGCGTGACGCAGAGACAAAAAAAACAGGATGCCCTGTTAGCATACGCTGAACCTGACAACAACACCACCACCACCACCATCAGCATCGACAACAGCAACAACTATAAAACAAAGGCCGTAAGGCCAAGCACCGTCACCACCATCAACACCGACACCACCACCATAGCAGCTTCTGCTACGACAACTGACAACACCACCACCACCACCATCAGCATCGACAACAGCAACAACTATAAAACAAAGGTCGTAAGGCCAAGCACCGTCACCACCATCAACACCGACACCACCACCATAGCAGCTTCTGCTACGACAACTGCTTCCTCTACCAACAACAACAAAACCAAGGTCACCGACACCCTCCTTGACAACGCTTACGACGTTGAGTTCCCCACACTGCTTTTACCACAATCTCATAAAGCAGGGGAAATGGGGGAAAACAACACGAACGCAAATGTGAGCATGAACGCTAACATCGCGACCTCCACTCAAAAACTGGTAAACAACCCGACTTCACAGGTTACTACTACGACGAACGACTCTGCCACAAACATCACCACCACCACCACCACCACCTCCCCAAAAAACAATTTCGCGGAAGCCATACGACCGAAAAGAAGAATCCTAAAATTTACTCACCAACAAATACAAGACACAAAGTCCTTGCTCACCAAAGAAGGCGACACAATACATTTAAATATTCCACGGAACATCATAGAAGAAACACAAAAGAAGACCATCATTTACAGAATACTCAACACCAAAACAAAAAGACCAGAAAGCCTACCTAAAGAAAAAATTGAGAAGTGCCTCTCTTCTGTGTGGAAATTGCGAAATTATGTGAATTGGGGAAGTAAATTTGCTACCGTGCAAGTTCGCTTCCATACGGAAGAACTAGCAAAAAGGTTTTCAACCCTTACTCTGCGCACAGACCAGGTAACAATGGTACCTAGCTACCTTGGGCGCAGAATTACGAAAGTCACAATAAATAATGTGCCGCCAATGGTGGATACCCAGTGGCTGGTATCGGCCATCTGCTTCGATATAGAAGAAGCAGATATTTTAGAAACAGCTGACATTCCAGAGGAAAGCTGGACTGGTAAAAAAACTCGAAATATTGCTTCAAATCTCCCAAGAAGCAATAAACAATTTACCAGCCTGTGTTCAACTGGCAAACGACGAAAAATTGTATGTAGTGGTGGAGAGCAGGAGACCAAGATGCTATTTATGCAACAGTGAGGCACACTTTAGATACGAGTGCCCAACTGCTGTCAGAAATAGGCAACAGCAACCACTCCCCAAACCTGGAAGGAAACCCCTGCTACCCACACCTCCTTCAACCCAAAAGACAGGAAAAACAGCGGACGATACAAAAACTGTTTCCCCCTCACCAACCACATCACCAAGAGGAGAATTACCTCCGACATCGCAAACAACAAAAGAAGCAACATCACCACCAACATCAAAAGACATACCAACACCAACACCAGCACCAAGAACAACAACCAAAAAAACAAATAACAATGACGAAAAGACAAATTCTGTCCCTAACACCCCAACAACACAAACACCACACAAAACAACAACACCTTCTACAAACACACATATAGATCCAAACGCTTTGCCTCTACCCTCTTCTGATTCGGACTCGTCGTCCAACGACGAAAGTTCGACGGAATGGCAAATAGCCACAGGGGGTAAAAGGAAAAGACCCCCAAAAAACAAGGAAAACGCAACCTGAACTCTGAAAGCTCCATACACAACCAAACATGCACCATCACCACAAAAACACACACAATGCTATCAGCGATAGACACAAAAGACTCCAAACTAATGGAGTACATCACAGGCTACACAAACATCTGTGAAGATGACTTCAAAACTAACAACCATCCACGCACTACACCACCCAAACACATCAAAATACTACACATCACACAAACACAACACCACAAACTCAAAGCCCGCTTCCCAAATGCTGTAGGGGGTTTCCAAAAATATCTTTCCCAAAAACTTTATAAAAGCCTCCTCCAAGACACATCAAAGAACGAGGAAGCCAAAACTTTCGACACAAGTAAGTAACTCTCTGTACTTTCCTTTTTGTGTTTTAAAGCACACACCCCAATAGAATCATGGTCAAGATTGGTTGTGTGAATGCGCGTGGCTTGGGGTCTCCTTGGAAACAAGGATACCTCCTAAATGACATCAAGTCACACGATTTGGGAATCATAGCCATAAGTGAGACCAGACTCCACGAGCCACGGGCCCTAAAGTCCATGTTTGGCGGACAGTTTAACATTTATTTTGCTCCCTGTCTGCCGAGGATGGACGGTAGTGGCACCACGGTACTTTTTCACAAGAGCCTGGATCTCGAAGTCAAGATGATATTCGTAGACCCGGAGGGTAGACTGGTCGTTCTGGATGTCGACAGCAGCAATGGGTTGGCTTTTCGACTCGTATCAGTCTATGCACCGCCTTTAACAGGTCGGCCGGATTTCTTTCGACGTCTAGAAGTATTCCCGGGAACGTCTCGTCCTTTACTTTCAGTGGGGGATTGGAATGCTACCTTGGACACGCATCTAGACTATGTGGGGAGAGGCAAAAACAGAAGGGGATGCAAATGCCTCAGAGACCTGCTCAGACGATTCCAACTGTCTGACAGGTACCGACTCGACCACCCAAATGCACCAACGTGGACATGGAGCAACCGCAGTGGGTCGTCGAGATCGTATCTAGATAGGATACTGTGTAGGACAGTAGACAAGGATAACTTAGGATGTCCACAATTCCATACAGTCAGCTACACGGATCACAAATTCGTGACGTGTACGCTAGACTTAGATAAGGCACATAGACAGGGTCCTGGTTACTGGAAACTGAATGCATCATTCCCGTACAGACAAGTTTTCAGAGACAGAATCAACACGTTAGTAAAAAGGGCTTTAACGGGAGCCATTGTCAACAACAAATGGTGGTTCGCCCTCAAGAGAGCAGTAAAAGCGGAAGCAATAAGATATAGCAAAGCACTAGCCGTAGATAGAAATAGAGTAGAGGGTGAGTTAGTTAAGAAGTTAGAAGAGGCAATAAGAAGCGGCATCACACCCGACGTTTTGGCAGCAAGGTTGGCCCTTGACCAACACTTCAACGCCAAACACGAAGGGTGTGCTGTCAGGGCTAGGATGCGGGCTCTAAGGATGGAAGGTGTTGGAGCCGCGAGGGAGGCTCGGGTGGCGGAAGCGCAGCAGGGCAACAAAGCCACCATTCGGTCTCTGGTAGATGAACAAGGGCGCGAATTGCTCGAGCCCAGCAAGATGTGCGAGACATTTCAGCGGCACTTTGCCCGACTGTACGGGACGAGTGGTGAGCGTGAACGCAGGGTGGACTTCAGTGCCTACCTGCACAGCCTACCACGACTCTCGGCAAGAGATGCAGAGTGCTGCGAAGGTGCCATCACGGCGGCGGATGTGCAGGACGCGATGGCAGAATGCTTGAGAGACAAATCGCCGGGTTTGGATGGTCTGCCCTACGAGTTTTACAATTGTATGCCAGACTTGTTTGGAGACGTCTTGGCAGCGGTATACTGCAACTGGCAGCAAAACGGGAGCATACCCGGTTTTGTGAGTCGAGGAGCTGTAACACTGCTGAAGAAAGATCCAAACAAGGGGAACATTATAGATAACTTTAGACCAATCACTCTGCTCAATGCAGACCTGAAAATTTTGACAAAGGTGTTAGCCAAGAGGTTGGTGCTTGTCATCGAGAAACTGGTCGACAACGCACAAACGTGCACCGTGCCGGGCCGGAGCATCCATGACAACCTCCATCTGATGCGCTACATCATAGACAGGGTAGTTAACGAACCTGGCATGGGTGGGGCCCTGATCAACTTTGATCAATCGAAAGCCTTCGATAGGGTAGACCATCGATACTTGGAGACGGTCCTCAGAGCGGCAGGCTTCGGTCCTGTCTTCCGCGGCTGGATAGCCGCTTTGTACAGAGGCATCCGTTCGGTAATTCGCGTGAATGGACATCTATCGAGACCCTTCAACATCGCACGTTCGGTCCGTCAGGGATGGCCCCTCTCGTCGCTTCTATACGTATTGACTCTCGAGCCATTATTGTGGAAGCTGGCAACTTTGAGGGGCATCCCGCGAGAACTGGGATGCGGGACGAGCGTGTCTGCATACGCGGACGACGTCACCGTCATAGTGTCTAGCCACGAGCACATCGAGCAGGTCGGCGAGACACTGAAAAACTACGAAGCGGTGACAGGAGCGAAAATCAACCGGGAAAAGTCAGTGGGCTTGCGACTAGGCACCTGGAGAAGCAAGCCCATGCCGTCCACCAGCGCCTCCGTCGTGGGACGCTGGACCGACGGCCCGGTTGAGTTGCTCGGGGTCTGGTTTGGTCCGGACCTCCAAGTGGAGAAGAACTGGAACGAGATAACGAGTAGGGTGGTCACTCTCGCCCGGCAATGGGCCGAGAGGAAACTGTCCCTAAAAGGTCGGGCGGAGGTGGCGAACACGTACATCGCGTCCGTCATCTACTACCGCCTGACCGTCGTACCTTGTCCCGACCCTACCATCACCAAACTACAAACGCATTCTCTTTCGCTTCTTGTGGAAAGGATGCGTCCCGATGGTCAGGTGATCCATTTGCTGTCAACACCCGCTAAAAGGA
>NC_042997.1:41692835-41867835 GCF_006345805.1 Octopus sinensis
GTGAGGGTACAAGATGATGCTATGACAAAATAATGTCGCATTTCAGACATACATGTGTAAGAACTGTAATGAATGATGGCTCATTACATGGTAATGAGAATATGGAAAGTAGAATAGAACACTTTCTGACATTACGATTCTAGATATCAATATAGACTGTGTATAACCTGACTGGAGAACATGTGACCTTCCTCACGAAAAATATGGTTGTGTCTCAGTACAGTTGACATTATGGTAGTTCCGTCAGAAATCAAAAGAAAATGCTACCAAGTCCGGTGCTAAATATTAATTATGATTTCTTTTCCTGGTCAAATAACAATGACCAGGTTTCATTATCCAATTTGAACGAAACAATCAAGTCAGAACTAAAACCAAAAGCTGCAAAACACAAAACTGCCCCTCTGTTACAATTACTATCATCTAAAAACCAACATGTACAAGTCTAACGATGTATAAATGAATAGTCAATGTTATTCAAACAATATAGTAAGTGTATATTATTTGGAGTTACGAACAAGAAATTGTGCGTTCGAACCACACTGGGGCCTCATATTTCATTCCTGTCTTTATATGTTGTGTAAACACCATACTTTTTTAAAAATGTAAACATGTTCACAGTTCAATACTCTAACATTCAGTTAAACAATCAAGTGTAGATATAAACAAATTTATATTTGTGTGTTTAAGAAGATTCGAATATGTATTGTACAATACTGACAAGAAAGAGTTACTTTCAAAAGCTGCATCGATGTTAAAATAGCAGAAGATTTTGGTATTATTAGCCTTACATGGCAGAAAAAAAACAATATTATTATTTCTAAATCCCTCAAAGATTTCAGTAACAGTTCTTTAAAGTAAAGGCTATTTGCCAACATAATGTGGCCGTTTTGAAAGGGACGATGTTACTGGTGTTTAGCCCCAAGAAACATCGTTTCTAGTTTACTATACGACACCCTATCTGTGTCCTTATATTCTGTTCGAAAATATAAGGACACAGATAGTGTATTGTGAAGCCAGATGATATTATGGTAGCTACTTGATATTATGGTAATATAGGGGGGGAGGGAGAAGGGGAGTGTGGGGAGCAGAGAGAAAGAGAGAAGGACAAGAGGGAAGAAGAGAGAAGAAGGAAGAAAGGGGAAGAAGGGAAAGAAGGAAACAGGAGGGAAAGAGAGTAGGGATGAAAAGATGAAGGACTGAAGAGAAGTAGGAGTCGGGGTCGGGGGGAGGTTGGATGAAAAAGGGGGGTTGAGACCAAATGGCGTAAAAGAGCGAAGAGAGAAGATTAATCCCTGTTCACGGCGCAAGCGGGAATCCGGATGACCTCTGTGCAAGGACAATCCGAACACAGACAGGTGTTGCAGGGAGTGACAGGTGGAGCGGAAATGGCGTGAGACTGGAGTGTCATTGGCGAGGCGGATGTCTCGGAGGTGTTCCGCGAACCGGTCAGCCAAGCGGCGTCCCGTTTGTCCGATGTACAGGGAATGGCAGAGAGAGCAGGAGATGCAATAGATGATATTGCTGGAGGTGCAGGTGAAGGAGTCGGTGATGCGATAGGGTCGATGATGCCTTCCGGTGAGGAGGGTGGTGTTGGAGAGGTAAGGGCAAGTGCGGCAACGTGGGCGGGAGCAGGGGAACGAGCCAGATTGGGAGGTAGGGTCAGGGAAGAAGCTGTGGACCAAGAGGTCTCGTAGGTTATGGGCTCGATTGAAGGAGAGGAGGGGTTGGTTAGGGAAGAGGTGTGAAGTGGACGGGTCGGACTGGAGATGCCGGAAAGCTCGAAGAATGGTGCGCTGGAGAGGTAGGGTGGTGGAGTGGTAAGTGAGGGGAAAAGGGAGGCGGGAGACTGCAGGGCGAGTTCGGGGGGAGAGAGCAGATGCACGGTCTACGAAACCTGCTCTGGCAAGGGCGGTGTGGATAGTGGTGAGGGGGTATCCACGTAGGATGAAGTGGCGAGCCATGAGTTGAGACTGAGTCTCAAAGTAATGGTCGTCACTGCAGAGCCTACGTAGGCGGAGGAATTGGGAATAGGGGATGGAAAGCTTGGTGTGTTTGGGTGGGAGGAAGAGAAGTTTAGGTATGAGTGTGAGTCTGTGTGTTTGTAGTGAATGGAGCTGGTAAGAGTGGAGTGATGAATGCTGACCGAAATATCGAGGAAGGAGACAGTGGTGTTGGAGATAGTGCAGGTGAAGTAGAGGGCAGGCTGGAAGGATTGAACGAAAGAGAGGAAGGAGTCTAGATGTTCCCCGGCGAGTGAGGTGGCACCGATAATGTCGTCAATGTAACGACCGTATAGTTCGGGAGTGGGACCAGTGAAACTAGAGAAGATTTTGGCCTCAACATAGCCAACGAACAGGTTCGCATAGTTGGGGTCCATTCGCGTTCCCATGGCCACTCCCGAGGTCTGTTGGTAGAACTCGCCCGCGAACGAGAAGCAGTTAAGAGAAAGGACAAGTTCGGCCAGATAGATAGATAGATAGATAGATAGATAGATAGATAGATAGATAGATAGATAGATAGATAGATAGATAGATAGATAGATAGATAGATAGATAGATAGATAACTTTTTATTGTGGCCACACAGGGCTAAACACAGAATAAAAATGGACGAAATACAATGTAGAGTTTTTTTCTTTTCGAGGTGGGATGGGTAGGTCATACACAGAAAAAAAACGTTCGATTAATAGGGATCTGTGGGTTGTGTGGTGTATAAAAAGGCAATATATATATATAAAGTTCACAGTTTAGGTGTAGCCTTGGAAAGAGAAACCTACAAAAAAGACCAAGATCACCTCAGACAGTTCGAAAATGAACACATGAGTAAGTCGCCTTCCCTCTCGTTGTCTCTTTTGGTTACAGATTTACGCTTAAAATAGTGTCGTCTTTCATACTGACCATTTTTTAGCACTTTTACCCACTTTTTATTAAAACATTCGTTCGACAAAGCCTTCTTCGACAAAGCCTTCCTCTCTATTCTCATCCTCCTTTTCAAGTGGTACTTGAAAAAGTTGACGAGAGACTGACCAGAGAGGAAGGTGTTTGTTTGCAGTCCTTTCAAACGCGTCCACCACACACATTCTTTCGCCATAGCCATCAGCGTAACGAAAACCGTTTTCCCTTCCCGTTTAAAGGAAGGTGGTGGAACAATATTCACGATAGACTCGGCCGATAAGCGGGCCCGTCCTACACGCGACAACAGCTGTTCGACGAAGGTCCACAGCTCTGAAATATCTGGACACTGCACGAGTGCGTGC
Organism: Octopus sinensis; assembly: GCF_006345805.1. NCBI lineage: Eukaryota > Metazoa > Mollusca > Cephalopoda > Octopoda > Octopodidae > Octopus > Octopus sinensis. The sequence goes on from NC_042997.1 coordinate 41,696,091, forward strand.
AGAATGGTTTCGTCGCTCTGACCGCATCTCAGGCAGGTCGGTCCGGTGATGGTTTTCGAACCGTGCCTGTAGCTCTTCTCTCGAACAGGTAGTGCGTCTCGATAGCATTGCCAAGCCAGGGATTTCTGGAAGTTATCCATAGGCCCCGGCCCGAACGTCGTCCTGAACAGGCGGGTTAGGAATTTCTCGTCGACGCCCAGGTTTGCCCCGAGTGTGTCGTCGAACCTCCCCTCCACTAGTCCTCTATAGAACGCTTTAGTCGTTTGTAAGTTGCACAAGTTTGACCCCGGTCGGCAGAGCTGCTGTAGAGCTTGGCGACACTCTCGGTGCCAATCGCCCAGTTTCGGTCTCTTCTTGATCCACGTTTGCAGTTCGGTCAGTGAGACGAGCTGCAGGAAGGCGCGCCTCACAGACGGCACCCACACCTGTTCACCGTCATCGATGAAGTTCCAGAGATGTCGCAGTCTCAGCGCATGCCTGCGCATCATCAACCACGGCATGCCCAGTCCTCCATTTAACGGATGTTGACATCAAATGGACTTCCTCACCATCGGAACGCCACCCTTCCACAGAAAGCGTAAGAGTATGCGCTCCAGTTTGGTGATGGTGGCGTCGGGATAAGGCACGCCGGTCAGGCGGTAATTGATGACGGATGCGATGTACGCGTTCGCCACCTCCTCCCGACCTTTTAGAGACAGCTTTCTCTCGGCCCATGTTTGGCTGAGAGCGACTACTCTACTCGTGATCTCGTCCCAGTTCTTATCCATTTGGAGGTCCGGACTGAACCAGACCCCGAGCAATTTAACCGGTCCGTCCGTCCAGCGTCCCACTACTGAGCCGCAGTCGGACGGCATGGGCTTGCTTCTCCAGGTGCCGAGTAGCAAACCCACTGACTTTTCCGAGTTAATCTTCGCTCCCGTCACCGTTTCGTATTTTCTTAGTGTCTCGCCTATCATGGATGTGTTTTTCGCTCGACACTATGACGGTGACATCGTCCGCATATGCCGACACATTCGTCCCGCAACCCAGTTCCCGTGTCGCCAGCTTCCGCAGTAGCGGCTCGAGAGTCAATACATACAGAAGCGCCGACAGGGGACACCCCTGACGGACCGAACGCGTGATGTCAAACGGTTTCGACAGGTGACCGTTCACCTGAATCACCGATCGGATGCCGCTATACAAGGCAGCGATCCAACCGCAGAAGACGGGACCGAAGCCAGCCGCCCTGAGGACGGCCGCCAAGTACCGATGGTCGACCCTATCGAAGGCTTTAGACTGATCCAAATTAATCAGCGCCCCACCCATGCCAGGATCCTTAACTACCCTGTCCATAATGTAGCGCATCAGATGGAGGTTGTCATGAATGGTTCTGCCCGGCACGGCGCATGTTTGCGCCTTGTCGACCAGTTTTCCAATGACAAGCGCCAACCTCTCGGCTATTACTTTGGCCAAAATTTTCAAATCTGCGTTGAGCAGAGTGATGGGCCTGAAATTATCTATAAAATTCCCCTTGTTTGGGTCTTTCTTCAGCAACGTCACTGCACCTCGACTCACGAAACCGGAGATTCTCCCGTTTTGTTGCCACTTGCAGTAGACTGATGCCAAGAGGTCGCCAAACAAGTCTGGCATTTGACAATACAGCTCCTAGGGTAAAGCATCCAATCCAGGCGACTTATCCCTCGCGCAGCCCGTCATCGCATCCCGCATGTCAGCGGCTGTGATGGGACTTTCACAACACTCCGCTTCTCTTGCCGAGAGCCGCGGCAGGTCGGTCAGATAGGCACTGAAATCCATCCCGCGTTCCGACCCACCACTCGCACCAAACAGTCGAGCAAAGTGCTGTTGAAAGGCCTCACACATCCTTTCGGGTTCGAGTAAACTGCATCCCTGTTGATCTATTAGAGACCGAATGGTGACTCTGTTGCCACGCTGCGCCTCCGCTACCCGGGCCTTTCGCGCAACTTCGATCCCTTCGTTCCTTAAGGCACGCATTTTAGCTCTGACGACGCAACCTTCGTGCTTGGCGTTGAGGTGTTGGTCGAGGGCCATCCTCGCAGCCAGCACGTTGGTTGCGCTGCCAGTGGTAAGTGCCTCTTCTAGTTTCTTAACCAGGTATCCCTCTACTCTATTTCGATCTATCGCTAATTCCTTGCTAAACCTAATTGATTCCGATTCTATTGCCATTTTCAGGGCGAACCACAGCGGTTGTTAACGACGGCTCCCGCCAGCGCCCTCTTAATTAACTCGCTAATCCGGTTCCTGTAAACCTGTTGCGCTAAGAGCGAAGTGTTCAGTTTCCAGTAACCGGGACCCTGTCTATGTGTCTTATCTAAGTCGAGCGTACACGTCACAAATTTGTGATCTGTGTAGCTGACTATTTTAAACTGTGGACATCCTACACTATCCCTATCCGCTGTCCTGCATAGAATTCTATCTAGATAAGATCTCGACGATCTGACGCGGTTTGTCCAAGTCCACGTTGGCACGTTCGGATGGTCGAGTCGGAACCTATCAGACAAATGGAAACGTCTGAGTAGGTCTTTGAGGCACTTACACCCCGTTCTATTCCTTTCCATTCCCACATAATCTAGATGCGTGTCCAAGGTAGCGTTCCAATCCCCTACTAACAGTAAAGGTCTAGACGTACCCAGAAAAACCTCTAGACGTCTGAAGAAATCCGCCCGACCTGTTAAGGACGGTGCATAAACTGCATTCAGATGGAATGCACACCCATTTCTGCCATCCACGTCCAAGACAACCAGCCTACCCTCCGGGTCTAGGAATATTGTTCTTACTTTTACATTTAGACTCTTTCGAAAAAGCACCGCGGTACCTCCACCACCCATGTTCGGCAGACAGGGAGAAAAATAAATGTCGAAATGATCACCAAACATGGATGCGAGGACCCGCGGCTTGCTGAGTCTGGTTTCACTGATAGCTACTATATCCACGTTCAGTGACTTGATGTCGTTTAGAAGGTAACCTTGTTTCCAAGCCGACGCCAAGCCACGCGCATTCACACAACCTAATTTAAGCATAATTGACGTTTAAGAAATTTGTGTTTCACACACTACATTGGAAGAGACAAGAGGCAAGAGGGAAGGTCACTTACTCATTTCGAAAGTTTCAGTTTTTTCTTCTTCTTTTGTAGTGTCTTTGAGGAGGTGTTTGAATAGTTTTTTTGAGAGGTATCTTTGAAACCCCCATACCGCATTTGAAAATATGGTTTTCAGTGTATGGTGTTGTGTTTGTGTTATGTGTACAATTCTTATGTGTTTCGTTGGTGTGGTGCGCGGATGATTATTTGTCTTAAAGTCATCTTCACAGATGTTCGTGTTGGATGCAATGTAATCCATTAGTTTTTTATTGTCTGTGTCTATTGCTGTTAGTTGTGTCTGTGGTTTTGCGGGGTCATTGATTTTTTGATTGTCTAAGGGGATGCTGTCCGGAGTCAAATATCTCCCTGCTTTACTTACTTGTTTGGTGGACTTTTTTTATCTTTTCCTTTTACCCACTATGGCTATTTGCCATTCCGTCGAACTTTCGTCGTTGGACGACGAGTCCGACGAATCAGAAGGGGATAAAGGCAAAGCATTTGCGTTAATATGTATGTTTGTAGAAATTGTTGATGTTTTTGTGCGGTGTTTGTGTTGTTGTGGTGTTAGGGGTAGAATTTGTCTTCTCGTCACTGTTTTCTGTTTTTTTAGTTGTCGTCCTTGGTGCTGGTGTTGATCTATCTTTTGGTGTTGGTTCAGTATCTTGAATTGGTTGCGACGTCAACGGTGATTGTGTTGGTGCTGTTTCTTTTCTTGGTGATGTTGTTGGGGTTTGTTTGCTGGTTTGTTGTTTTTCTTGGCATTGTTCCATAATTGAGTGTGTTGGTGTCGGTGTTGGCAACAAAGGTTTTTTATATGTTTTCTGATTTGTTCTTTCTTGTTTTTTCTGTCCCAGAACGCACTTTGCAATTAAATGTTCTGGGCTGCCACAGTTGTAGCATCTTGGCTTTTTGCCTTCTGCTACAACATATAGGCTTTGCCCATTCTCTAAAAGAATCTTATCAGGTAGGTTCTCGATAGAGGACCCATCAATCTGGATGGTAACTTCTATCGATTTACCACCCCAATTGTCATTTTTGTACACGGCGATTTCTAATATATTTATCGTTTTTAAATGGTAACATATCGCCGATGTTATCCATTTATTTATATATATATATATACATTCTAATTGTTTTAGGCATTTGAATGCGGCAATGCTGGGGCATCAACTTGAATTTTTAGTCAACTGTATTGATCCCAGTACTTTTATTATTTTAAGCGTATCACTTATCCTCTCAGCCTCTTTACTGAATCACTACACACACCACACACACACACACACACACACACACACACACACACACACACACAAACTCTAACACACACACATAGACACACACCTGTTATGAAGCTTCTTTCAGTTTTCATTTGCCAAATCCACAAACAACATTTTGTTCAGCCCCAGGTAAGAGTGGAATTTACTTGCCTGAGTTTCCATGCAGAGGGATTCAACGTGGAACCATGTATGGCTGGGAAAAAAGCTCCTAACACTACAACCTTGTATATATGGATGTGCATGTATCTATTTCTATCTATCTATCTATCTATCTATCTATCTATCTATCTATCTATCTATCTATCTATCTATCTATCTATCTATCTATCTATCTATCTATCTATCTATCTATCTGTCTGTCTGTCTGTCTGTCTGTCTGTCTGTCCGTCTGTCTGTCTGTCTGTCTATCTATCTATCTGTCTATCTATCTGTCTGTCTATCTATCTATCTGTCTATATATTAGAAATCGCCGTGTACAAAAATGACAATTGGGGTGGTAAATCGATAGAAGTTACCATCCAGATTGATGGGTCCTCTATCGAGAACCTACCTGATAAGATTCTTTTAGAGAATGGGCAAAGCCTATATGTTGTAGCAGAAGGCAAAAAGCCAAGATGCTACAACTGTGGCAGCCCAGAACATTTAATTGCAAAGTGCGTTCTGGGACAGAAAAAACAAGAAAGAACAAATCAGAAAACATATAAAAAACCTTTGTTGCCAACACCGACACCAACACACTCAATTATGGAACAATGCCAAGAAAAACAACAAACCAGCAAACAAACCCCAACAACATCACCAAGAAAAGAAACAGCACCAACACAATCACCGTTGACGTCGCAACCAATTCAAGATACTGAACCAACACCAAAAGATAGATCAACACCAGCACCAAGGACGACAACTAAAAAAACAGAAAACAGTGACGAGAAGACAAATTCTACCCCTAACACCACAACAACACAAACACCGCACAAAACATCAACAATTTCTACAAACATACATATTAACGCAAATGCTTTGCCTTTATCCCCTTCTGATTCGTCGGACTCGTCGTCCAACGACGAAAGTTCGACGGAATGGCAAATAGCCATAGTGGGTAAAAGGAAAAGATAAAAAAAGCCCACCAAACAAGTAAGTAAAGCAGGGAGATATTTGACTCCGGACAGCATCCCCTTAGACAATCAAAAAATCAATGACCCCGCAAAACCACAGACACAACTAACAGCAATAGACACAGACAATAAAAAACTAATGGATTACATTGCATCCAACACGAACATCTGTGAAGATGACTTTAAGACAAATAATCATCCGCGCACCACACCACCGAAACACATAAGAATACGTTCAGAGTTCAAATCCTGCCAAGGTCAACTTCTTCCATCCTTTCAAGGTTGATAAAATACAATACCAGTCATGTACTGGGATTCATATGATTATCTGTAGCCCTTCTTTCCTTCCTAAATTACATGTTTATATAAGCTGTCAGAGTTATTAGCAGTATTTTTCCTGTCTTTACATTTCTGGGTGTACTCAGGTGTGTATATATCATTGTTCTACTGTGTAGTGTGTATTGAATAAATATGTGTGTGTGTGAGTATGTGTATAATAATTGCTGTAATTAAGTTATTGTGACCTAATTACATTTGTTTTCTTTAATGACCTAATTTATATATATATATATATATTTATATATATATATACATGATATCTGTTATATTTTGGTTCATCTCATTATGACCTTGTTTCATTTGACCATTAAAGGTATTATTATCAGTGGTGGAGGTCAGTTGGACTGTCCACACCGCTAATATCATCATCAACATGATCAATATATAATTCCTCCACAAACATAACGGTTTTGTAGTACATGTGATTAAATCTATCCCCATTATTTTACTGGTACCTTGATAATATTTATATTATACAGATCAATAAAATGCTGGAGAGTGTATATAATATGTATTTATTAACTAACCTGGTTCAGCATCACAGACACCAATTTATCGTTTCGCCTGAAAGTAATAGATGAGGAAAGAAAAACATGAAAAAAAAAACAAACATCACACAGCTTGAGATAATAGTTATTAGGTCATTAAAGAAAACAAATGTAATTAGGTCACAATAATTTAATTACAGCAATTATTATACACATACTCACACACACACATATTTATTCAATACACACTACACAGTAGAACAATGATATATACACACCTGAGTAAACCCAGAAATGTAAAGACAGGAAAAATACTGCTAATAACTCTGACAGCTTATATAAACATGTAATTTAGGAAGGAAAGAAGGGCTACAGATAATCATATGAATCCCAGTACATGACTGGTATTGTATTTTATCAACCTTGAAAGGATGGAAGAAGTTGACCTTGGCAGGATTTGAACTCTGAACGTAAAGAGTCGTAAATAAAATAACACAATTTATTTTCTATAAAGGTAATAAGAAACAAGAACAGGAGAAAACAGGGAAGACAGTTTTTCAAAGGAACCTCAGGGTATTACTGGTACAGATTATGTTGACCCCAGAGTGATAGTAAATATTCTGGTAGGATTTGAACATGGAACATAAAAGAGACAAATGTAAATACTGTAAGGAGATGATTCTGAGTTCATCCCAGGGTCGGAGTAAGTAGAGAAACTACAAAGGAAAGGGAATGAGGAAGAAAGGGAGAGAGAGACAGACAGAGAGAGAAAGTATTTCTTGATGGGTTGAAAGGAAGAAGAGAGAGGATTTGAACCTGTGACGTTGAAGAAATGGAGAACGAGATGAAGTAAAGTGTCCAGTCAGGCAACAACAATAACAATTATGGTGATGATTAATTAATGAAGCAGATTGCATTGTTATTTCAGTGCGAAAGAAAGAAGAAAGACAATGACCCCATGGTGGGATTATGACATGAATGACTCAATGAAAAAGAAACAAACATTATTAAAAACATAAAAGAAACAGATTTGGATATTCCATGCTGGAGCACTGCCGTTAGTCTAGCTGAACTGCCACATGCAGTGGTGTGTCTCCATCGTTGTCCACCACATTGGCATCAGTGCCATTGTGACCCAACAACAGGCCGACTGTGTGCAAGTGTCCCCAGAAACAGGCCTGGAAAAGAAAAGAATAAAAACATTAAAAATGGTGTCTGAAAGGGGGAGTCGGGTGATAAAGAATGAAAAGAAAAACTCACAAAAAAAGAGAAGAGAAGGAATGAAATTAATTAAACAGGTGGAATGATTGGGGTGGAGAGTAGTTAGTTGAGATTTCTATTGTATTTATACACACGTGTATACACACATACATATCTACATATAAATATATATATATATATATATATACATCCACAAACACATATATATAGGATGAATAACTCAATAAATAAACTCATAGAGCAGCAAAATGTGTGTGTGTATGAGTGTGTTCATGTGTGTGTGTGTGTGATCATAGTAACATTTATTCCTTTATTCTTTCATTTGTTTCAGTAATGTGACTGGCCATGCTGGAGCACTGCCGTTAGTCTAGCAAATCGACCCCTGGAAGCATAGTACTTATTTTATCGATTCTTTTGCAGAACCGCTAGGTTATGGGGGACGTAAACATATATGTATCAAATGAAGTAAATGAAAAACAGGACGTAAAGGATTTTGCGGTACATATGTTTCGGGCTTTATTGAACAACTTATTCTTATATCAAGCATAATTGATATAACAGATAGATCAAAAGCTTTCTTCAGCCACGTACAATTTCCACACCCTGTTATAATGTGATACATGTCTTTCGTGTGGTAATTGTACGCGGCTGAAGAAAGCTTTTGATCTATCTGTTATATCAATTAAGCATTGATATAAGAATAAGTTGTTCAATAAAGCCCGAAACATATGTACCGCAAAATCCTTTGCGTCCTGTTTTTCATTTACTTCATTTCATACATATATCCTATCACCTATGCCACTAGCTGGCATATACAGGTGCTTACATTTATCAAGTATTCACCCTGAATTTATTGTATATACATTTGCGGCCGAAATGTTCAGAACGGCATTGTTTTCGTCAGAAAAGTAGATATAAGTTTTTATCAAAGTTGTTTTATATTCTATAATTTTCACAGACAATAAATACGATATTAGTTGGTATTGTCTGAGCTTTTGGCGTAATTTGAGAGGATAATACAAAAGTTATAGATGATTTAGTGATTTACTGCAAAACCCATGGCGGCCAAAATGATCAGAACGGTTGCTTTTACTCCATGTTTTAGTATATTTAACCTTCGAACTCTAATGTTTTGAATTTGCTTACGTGACAGTTCGTTTACTAAACATTAGTAAGAATATCTGCAATGTACTTTGTTAATATAATGCCACTTACTCCGTTACCAATTCGTCAGCAGATTATTAAGCTTCAAAAGAAGGATAATTTAAGTATTAGGTCTATTGCAAAGATTGTTAACAAGTCAAAAAGTGTTGTTCACGGTATTCTTAAGGTCTACGATGACTGTGGTTCGTGTGAATCAAGAAATTCTACAGGTAGGCCAAGAAAAACGACCAAGAGAGAAGATCGTGCTATGGTAAAGTTGGTTAAAAAGGACAGATTTAAAACTGCTGCTGCTGTTTTTCGGGAAATGAGCATTGTACTGAAGAAAACTTTATCTCGAAAAACTGTCTCGTCCTTTAGTTGAACATGACCTACAAGCAAGAGCACCTACAGTGAAGCCACTGATCAGCTCCAAGAATAAAAAGTGTCGCCTTACCTTTGCAACCGAACATGTGTTGTGGTCTCAAGAAAAATGGCAAACGGTGCATTTCAGTGATGAATCTAAGTCTATGTTATTTTCGTCGAAAAGCAGGTGAAAAATTGTCACCTAAATGCCTTAAGACTAGCGTTAAATTTGGTGGAGGAAGTGTCATGGTTTGGGGGATGATATCTGGAGATGTTGTGGGCCCTTTGCTGCGATTACATGGAAAGGTAAATGCAGGAGTTTATAAACAACTTGTAAAAGATCATGTCTTGCCTGTGCTGAGAAATTCAACTAAGCGACCACCCATATTCATGCAGGACAATGCCCCATGTCACAAGGCTAAGGTGGTCATGAACTTCTTCAAGGCTGAAAAGGTTATATTTATGGATTGGCCTGCTCAAAGCCCAGACCTCAATCCTATTGAAAATGTGTGGAATATTCTAGGAGAGCGTTTGAAAGCCACAAATCCTAAAACAACCGAGCAATTATGGAATGCCCTACAGGAAGAATGGAATAAGATCAACCAGCAAGAAATTGAAAATTTCCCCATGCAGTCAAAAATGTCAAACTTTGATTGAAGCTAAAGGGCTTCACACTAGATATGAAATAATTCCAGCATTCTCTGTCACTTTTTGATTATTTTGTTATTTGTTCAACCGTTCTGATCATTTTGGCCACCATGGGTTTTGCAGTAAATCACTATATCGTCCATAACTTTTGTATTATCCGCTCAAATTACACCAAAATCTCAGGCAATACCAACTAATATCGTATTTATTGTCTGTGAAAATTATAGAATATAAAACAACTTTGATAAAAACTTATATCTACTTTTCTGACGAAAACAATGCCGTTCAGAACATTTTGGCCGCAACTGTATATGTACGTATATATATGTATATACATATATATATATATATATACTTTATTTTAAGCAGCAGAAAATTCAACAAAATCTGTTACTCTGAGTTTCTCGTTGCCGTTCATCAGACAGTTCTTGCTAGCAAGAACTGTCTGATGAACGGCAACGAGAAACTCAGAGTAACAGATTTTGTTGAATTTTCTGCTGCTTAAAATAAAGCATATTACTCTACCACTGGTATTTGAGTACTCTTTTTTCCACCTTGTTTCACATTTATGTGTTTACTCCGGTATATATATATATATATATATATATATATATATATATATATATATATATATATATATATATATATATATATATATATATATATATATATAAGGCAAGATGTGTGTTTGTAATTTATGTACATCCACAAATTAGCACGCATGCCGCTCAAATTTTAGGACATTCGTCACGAGCCTAGCTGTATTTTCGTCAAACTATTTTCCCCCGAGACACCCGCGAATAGCGGTAAATAATTTTGAGCCATAAATTCTAAATTTTTAAGATGACGAAAGCTACCATTGTTTAGAAAGCAAACATGAGTTAAGTCCCCTCCTAGCGAGTGTGTAAAAAGAGTGGGGGAGACGGAGAGAGATAGAGAGTGAAAGATTTTTTTAATTTCGTCTTTTTACTGGCAATAACAGACGGGTGTTGTTATGTATGTATGTATGTGTGAATGGCTTCAGTCACGTATACACACACGCGAGCATGTATACGTAAAAGACACATGTATGCAATGTTTTTGTGTGTGTTGCGCGTATATTTCCAAATTAGCTGAATCCGTTGTTCTAATCATAGCGATATATAGCTGGTCGTGCGTGAACATGGGAGAGAGCACAGGTTACCAGAGCAAAAGACCTACGAGTTGACTGTAGACACGCTCCTTCGCAAACGATCAGCTATTATTTTGTAAACAATGTTTCGAGACTGTTCATGTTTTCGAAAGGAGAGGGGTCAACCTAAAGCATTTGACCCGGTCATAAAAACAAACAAAAAAATAGTGTAATATGTGTAAAACAACTTCCTCTAAACGAATATGACCCAAAAAATGCGCGCTCGAGAAAGGGGGTGGGAGGAGAGGCCTATGACCTTTTCTTTGATAATATCTTTCTTGCTTATTTAAATTCAGTACAATGCACTCTTGCCTTGAACCAACCATTTCTCTTTGTGTGTGTGTGTGTGTGTGTGTGTGTGTTCTTGATAATCATTTAGAACAAGTTGTTTTGCAACTATTACACTATTTTTTTTTGTTTTTGTGCCCGGGTCAGACACGATGTGAATTTTCCGAGGCCTCTCCCCCACCCCCTTTCGCGAGCGCACGTTTTTTTGGGTCATATTCGTTTAGAGGAAGTTGTTTTACACCTATTACACTATTTTTTTTGGTTTGTTTTTATGACCAGGTCAAACACTTTAGTTTGAGCAGGAAAGATATGACTTTCACATCTCTGCGGGAGAAGGTCGGCTTCTCTATTCTTGTTACAAAACTTACTTCCGGGTACCAAATTTGCTTCAATTGATGGTATTACTCGGGTAGGAGGTGGTGGTGGGACAGTGGCAGGGCCGAAGGCGTGCAAAAACACGTATGCAATAGGTGTATGTACGTATATGTTTGTGTGTGTGTGTTTTGCCCATATATATAAACTTAGTTGTGATCTGAACATAACCGCTTCTTACACAGAGGTTCAGGAGCCCCTTTTTGGGCGTTCTATTTTCCTTGCTGGAAGGGTTCTCATCCAATGGGCAAAGTGGGGTTACATGAAAAAAAAAGAAAAAACAATCGATGAGTGGAAAAAATCGAGAAACCAATTTCTTATGGAACCATGAGGTTTGTAAGCAAGCTACTAACCACACAGCCACTCCTGTACCTATATATATATATATATATATATATATATATATATACAAAATTCACCTTGTGTACCTGTGTGGTTTAGGCGAATGAAAATTGAACTGCGCTATTTCTGTTCCGAAATTCATCTCACGAGTGCAAAAATCGATAATGTGTTTGTTTAGGCCTTATCCCATGCATTGAATAGTGAACTTTAGTCAGTCAGCTGTTTGACGTGAACTGTGTTCACCACGCGTGCAAGCATGCGTAAATTGCATGAAAAATAAAAAATCAAGATATAAAAATGAATCGCCGTAAACATTGTAGAAATTCAGCAAAGAAATGAATTTTCGGGATGTAGCCTGGAGGGTTTTTTCGTATTAATCGTTTGGACTTTGTGAACACATACCAATTGTTTTCATAACATTTTTAGCGCTTTGAATTAAATGTGAATTAAATGAGTCTGCAGTTTGAATCACTTTAACCAAATTTTAGCAGGCTGGATTTTTGATCATCACAAATACATCGCCAGCGACTCCCTGAAACTCTACCCAGAAATCCCCGTTGAGAAATCTATATACATAAAACTCAACTTATGTGTCTGTGTGTGTATCTGTGTGTGTGTCTGTGTGTTTAACTTTTAGATCTACCAAGTTTCATTATTAAGGATGGAAAGTAGTGTGTAGCAGATCTATATATATAAATCTGAAGTTGTCTGTGTGTGGCAGGTTTGGTAGCCTTCAACTAACACTATCTACTTCGAGACCCTGCAGCGCAAGTTGACCAAAATTGAGAGTATGATAGAAGAAGGCTTGCTCTTCATTCTGTAGAAGATAAAATTCAAATCGGACCATGTTAACACCAAAAATTATTTACATCAAAAAGGTGCTTTTTTCTATGAAAATCCCTATTTTTTACGATTTTTGACTGCTGTGTCACCATTTTTCGCTGTATTTCAACTGGAAAAATGTTCACTTGAAGAGAATAACAAGTTGCATAATGCAAAATTTTTACTTTTCAAAAATTCCAATTCTAAAGGGTCGAAACAAACCCAAGCAACACCGGGTGATACTGCTAGTATATATCTCTATCTCTATATATAAAACTGAAATGCGATTTTACCGCTTGGATCACTTTCAATGCCACTACGTCCCGTCCGATTCGCTCCAAAATTTACAGGGACATGTAGAATGAGGTGACGATGCCCGTGGGCTACCTTAGAAATCTTAAAAGGTGTGGTTGCTACGGGCCATCTTCCTCACTCACGCTATTTCCTACATTCCCCTCTCACTCCCCTTCATATATAACTTTGACAATTCCACCCCCGTTATTTAATGTAAAGTTCGTCAGACGGTGTTCTTTAATGTATCTGTCTGCATTCATAGGGAGAATTATCATCGCCACGCGCCACCACCAACACACAATCATGAAAACAAATATTATGAATCAGATATTCATTGCGTTCATTTATATGTGTGTGTGTGTGTGTGTGGTGTGTGTGTGTGTGTGTGTGTGTGTGTGTGTGTGTTCGATATATAAATATGTATATATAATGTATATATACAAAGTGTATATATCTGTATTTATGTATATTAAACTTTTTAATACTTTTTGATAGTTATATATATTTTAAAACAAATTATAAATATAATTTAATAATTTTCATTTTAAATTTAAATAATTTAAATTTTTCAATTTTCTATATTTTCTATATTATATTTTTATTTTTATGTTTTTGTTTTTGTTTTTTTACTGTTTCATTTGCCTATTAGTGGTTTTATCTCTAATTTAATTTATACATATACTAGCAGTATCGCCCGGCGTTGCTCGGGTTTGTAAGAGAAATAACTATATAAGCATTCTTAGAGAGTTATAGCCAAAAAATAGCAAAAGATGCATTAAAAATGGAAAAAAATGAAGGTAAATTTTTTTTTAAATCGTTGACTCATCGTAGACATTTTTAGAGAGTTACTTCCCTTATGTAATAGCGAAAAAATGCATTAAAATGGAAAAAAATGATGGTAAATTATTTTTAAAATCGTAGACTCATCGTAGACGCGCGCTAATACCCAGAAGGGCTCGATATGAATCACGACTATAAGATACCAGCTTTTGGTTACACTGCACCGCAAAATGTGGGAGTAGTTAGGAATCTAAATCGTAGGAGACAGACACACAACTTGACTTTTATATATAAAGATATATAAGACTAGCAGTATCGCCCGGCGTTGCTCGGGTTTGTAAGGGAAATAACTATATAAGCATTTTTAGAGAGTTACTTCCCTTATAGATGCCAATTCGGGCTTTCTTAGCCATTTCTGTTTTGGTGTCTTCAAGCCATGAAGTCGTTGTTCTAAAAGAACGCTGGTCTCCTTGACAACGCTTTACGACGTTGATTTCCTTACACTCCCTTCCCCACAGCTTCACGAGGGAGGGAAGAAGGGGGAGAAGCAAACAGGTGCAGGTGTGACCGTGGACGCCAACTCCGCCGCCATCGACACACGAAAAATTATGCATTAAAATGGAATAAAAAATGATGTTAAATTATTTTTAAAATCGTAGACTCATCGTAGACGCGCGCTAATACTCAGACGGGCTCGATATGAATCACGACTATAAGATACCCGAATTTGGTTAAACTGCAACGCAAAATGTGGGAGTAGTTAGGAATCTAAATCGAAGGGGACAGACACTCACACAACTACAGTTTTATATATATAGATTTGTATATATAATGCGTGCACACTTCTGTTTATAACTTCGTGAAACGGCCTTCTTTCCTCTCTTCCCATCACTTTTTCACTCACTCTATTTCCTCACAGCGCTTTCACACACTCTCTCTCTCTCTCCCTCTCTCCCTCTCTCTCTCTCTCTCTCTCTTCTCTCTCTCTCTCTCTCTCTCTCTCTCTCTCTACGCGCCGATCGAGCAAATACAAACAGAACACACCAAAGTGCGTTCGTGTTCTGGTGATAACGTAGGTTTTTCGTATCTATTACATTTTAACATTTATTTAGAACCCTGCAAATTTTTCGTGCTAAATTTTCATTTTTTACTACTTTATTATTTTTTCTTAAATTGACGCTTTTATTAAAATTAATTCTAATTGTCTAGGTCAACAGTTCGTTTCCTCGGAGGATATGGAAATTCTTATTACCCGTCAGAGAAATAACTCCAACAGCTCACAACTATTTCAACAAAGACAGGGCTACCTGCTTACCTGTCGAATTCAGCGTCAACGCTCACGTATGAGAGACACTACAACACACACACACACACACACATATATATATATATATATACATATATATATAATGTGTGCATTATGTGGTCGGTTGAGCTGAAAATATGCACACCTATGTTAAAAGTGCTGGCAAGTTTGCATGACAACTATTTTTTTTTCCTCAAATGAAACGCGTGACCTCTAGGACGAAATTCCTCATCTTATAAAATGTGGCCCCAGTAGACCCGAATGAAATCGGGTTATATTAACCAAAATGTGAAAAGGGGCCTAAATGGGGCTGGAAGGGGATTAAAATTTAAAGGAGCGGGTGTTTAGCAATTCTCTGTTACATCAAGCTAAAAAATTTGCGCCAGCCTTTTAATCGTCAATGTGTTGCCGTCCATGATGAAAAAGTTTTGAATGCTTGTATAGTGCTAGTGCATGTATATATGTGTTTATATATGTGTACATATTACATGTACATCTATATATATATACATCTACACATAAAATACAAAATACAAAGTTATATCTTGATATCGCTAGTGATAACAATACTCAAAATATATAACAGACTGGAATTCTTAGCCTGTCTCTTGTAATTTCGATCAATTGTATCTTGTCCTCCCTCTTGTATAGAAGTGTGGCTACAATCCAGCCTACCTCTACTTCTTGGGGGACATTTTAAATTTTTATCCGGGACGTCATACGTCCCAGATATAAAGGTAAAAATAAAATATTTCCACTTTGCAAGGTTCGAGTCGAGTACTCCCTTGCATGCTCCGTTGACTCGAACCTTGCTTCTATTGTGGCGAATTTACCGCCTCTGGTTAGATATCTTTCATAGTCGCATCAAGACACTTTTCGATGGTGCTTTCCTCCAGGTGTTCAAATCTTTTTTTTCTCTCTACATTGTATACGTTATAGACAATAGTCTTTTCTTTAATTTAATTTTTTATTTCGTTTGGTGGTGTTATCCTAGATTCACCGTCTTTGTCGGTGATCAATCCGTATTTCTTCCATTTTAATTTCAATGAGTTCGCGCCCACAGACGGCAGCAGCGAAATTCATTTTTGGACTTTCTTCTATCGAAGGCATTCTAACAAAAATGCTTCCTGTAAACGGTGAAAATATTGTCAATTTCCCCAAACAGGGACACGATTCAATTTTTAAACAATAACCAAAGCTCCTTCTCCCAAAGGGGGAGGGTTACAGTTTACAATTATTTAACAAATGCAACACAACAATGTTTCCTTTACGAGGAACCAACAAACGTGATAACAATAGTAAAACAGTAATAATAATAACAACAAACCTTACGATGAATCAGAAAGCAGTAAGCAGTTGAAGCTTTAGTCCTTTATGTATAAGAAATAAACCAACAGCAGTATTCTATAGGAGCGGCTGTTCGAGAAAACAGATATTACATACAGCCAAACTTCATATAGATATTTAATGCTAGCTAATTAGCAGATAATCTAATGTAAAAGCACAGCTCCATCTGGACTATTCCATTTCTGCATGCTAATTTTATTTTTAATTTATTCCACTTCATGTGAAACCACTTATTCAAGTTCAAGTCATTGATGTAATTTTATACCAATTGCTATTTTTACTTTTGTTATGTTACGATTATATTATACTTTAGTTTGATTTTAATTATTACTTACTACATATAATTCAATTGTTATTATTATTTTTATTGTTAAAGTTAAAATATCTGACATAAAATAGAGAAATGTTTTTGTTTCACTTTTAACACGTAATACTGAAACAGTGGAGAACATATGATATTGCTATGGGCTCGCTCTAGGCAAGAAGTTGAACATTTTTTTGCCCACGAAACTACATGGACCCTAAGTAAGGCATGTGTAAAATTTGAATGAAATTGGTTGTGTAGTTCTCAAGTTTTAGGGAAACACACAGACAGACAGACAAACATTCTCAGTTTTATATATATAAAGATATATATATACACATTCACACACACATATGTGAATATATGTATATATATATATATATATATATATATATATATATATATATATATATATATATATATATATATATATATATATATATATATATATATATATATAAATAATAATATTAGGGAATAAATCCAAATTTACAGGGAAAAATCAGATTTAGGATTAAATCGATTTTATAGTAAAATATTATAAAATATTATTAGAGACAAAACCACTATTTTGCAAAACAAACAAGGAAAGACTTAATCAATACATAAAATTTTAATAAATAGTCAAAAAAACCGCCACTACAATCTTTTCTTGTCTTGATCGACAATCTTCAGGTGGACTTCCAATAATTCAGTGTCAAATTTGACACTGAATTATTGGAAGTCCACCTGAAGATTGTCGATCAAGACAAGAAAAGATTGTAGTGGCGGTTTTTTGACTATTTATTAAAATTTTATGTATTGATTAAGTCTTTCCTTGTTTGTTTTGCAAAATAGTGGTTTTGTCTCTAATAATATTTTATATATATATATATATATATATATATATATATATATATAATATATATATATGCATGATGTGTATGTTTATATAAGTGCGTGTGTGTATGTATGTATTATGCATGTATAAGTAGCTTGCAAACCAACCATATGGTTCCAGGTTCACTCCCACTACATGGCACCTTCGACAAGTCTCTTCTACTATAGCATCGTTTCTGAGCAAAACCTTGTGAGTGGTAGACGGAAACCGAAAGATGTGCAATTAATATCTATATCTCTCTATAGATTTAGAATTTTATTCTCCTGTCTTTATTCCTCTGTCATCTGATTTATTCTTCTATATTCTGTGAATTCTCTGTCTGGAACTTCCCTGCATACACGTGGTCTCTGACGACGGAATAACCGGTGTCTGGAGATGCTGACCCATCACCAGTGTTATCCCAGAAACTGAGACATTAATTACTTCTACTTATCTATTTTTCACTCAACTTACTTTAATTCAATATTCTAAATGACCCGAGATACTCGCCCTGTTTTGGTTTTCATTTATTTTCCTTTAATATCTATCTATCTATCAATATATATATATATATATATATATATATATATATATATACACATACATACACACACACACACACATATACACATAAATATATACATATATATATATATATATATATATATATATATATATATATATATATATATATATATATATATATAGATAGATATATAGATAAGAAAGTTGGTTTGTGAAAGCACATGGTTGAATATATAGAAAATAGTAAAAAGTGAAAAAACTACAGAAGGCTTAAAGGTTAAAAAATTGTGGTAGTAGTTGCTTTGCGCATTTCTCAATGTGCTCACTAAAAGGTATCATTCTGTATTCTGGGAATGCAATCTGTTGTCGATGCAGTGTGCATCTACGTCTGAGTGATAGTCCCGTGGATCCCACGTAGTCTTGGTGGCAGCCCGAGCATTTTATGATATAAATTATGTTTTCAGAGGCACAAGTAAAGTTAGATTTGATCTTGAATTTCTGTCCCTTTTTAAAGAGGAATTCTGATCCTTCTAGCAGGTTTGGACATGTTGCACAGTTCGATCTACCACATTTTTTTACTTTTGCATCCGTAATTTCAGAAAACAATTTTGCCTTTGTGAGAATCTTTTTAAGTGATTTAGGTTGTTTGTAGCTTTTAATGATTTGGTGTATGTTTAGAATTTCCTTTAATTTGGGGTCCTTATGAAGTATTGGTAAATTTTGGGTGATGATGGTGAAGGCTTCTTTGTTTCTGGGGTTGTATGTAGATATGTAAGGTAGTATTTTCGGGGAAGGTGTGTTGTTGTGTTGAAATTTTCTTAAAGTTTCTATGTTGATTTCTGTTGCACGTCTGATCCCATCCTCTATGAGTTGAGCTGGGTAATGTCTGTCAATTAGGGTGTTTTTGAGTTCTTGCAGTCTAAAGTTCCTGGTATTTTGTTCTGACACTATTGTGCATATCCTTCTTGCAAGGTTGAAGGGGATGTTTGTTTTAGTGTGTCTTGGGTGGTATGAATTAAAAAGAAGGTGTTGTTTGGCGTCTGTGGCTTTGTAAAAAATGTCTGTTTCTATTTTAAGGTTAATTTTTTTAATTAGTATATCCAAGAACGGGAGCTCCTTTTGGTTGTATTCCATTGTGAACTGTATATTTGGGTTTATGCTGTTCAATAGGTTTTTAAATTTTAGGAGTTTATCTGTGTTTTCATTCCAGAGTATAAAACAATCGTCTAAGAATCGTTTCCAATTCTCTTTTATGTATTGAGAAAGGGAATATATATATATATATATATATATATATATATATATATATATATATATATATATATATATATATATATATATACATACCGTAGGCTTCTTTCACTGTCCGTCTCTGAAACCCACGAACAAGTATTTGGTTATAACAAAAAGAAAAAAAATCACCCTAGCTGTCACGCAGTGGAACTGAAACTGAAATCTATTTCTTCGGAAAGAAACTTATCATACAGTCACACCTATACCTATTAAGCTTGTCTACGTGTGTGTGTGTGTATGTTTCCATATCACCGTGATCACCGTGACCGATCAGACTATCAGATGTTGTTACACATCGCTGGTCACAATGCGCTTCGCATTGTTTTAGCCTTCAAATGACGCCACCCCCTTTATATTTTATGTTGACGCAGGCCAACAGTAGAAAGAGTGAGAGAAAGTTGTGGCGAAAGAGCACAGCAAGGATCGCCACCACCACCCTGCCGGAGCCTAGTTGAGCTTTAGGTGTTTTCCCTCAATAAACACTCACAACGCCCGGTCTGGGAATCGAAACCACCATCCTACGACCGCGAGTCCGCTGCCCTAACCACTGGCCCATTGCGCCTCCATATGTTTCCATATATATATATATATATATATATATATATATATATATATATATAGATAATAGATAGATAGATAGATAGATAGATAGATAGATAGATAGATAGATAGATAGATAGATAGATAGATAGATAGATAGATAGATAGATAGATAGATAGATAGATAGATAGATACATTCATTCATACATACATGGTGGCTATATATATATATATAGCAATGAAAAATTGTAAAAATGCAGAATGCTCGATTGAAAGAAAATTTTAATGAATTGAGAAAATGAAAAAATATAGAAATATATATTTATTCAAACCGGTTTTCGTCATAGTTTGACTTATCAAGAATAGTTAGGTGAAAAGGTTTTCACCAATTTCAAATGCAAGCCCAGCCTTTTTTATGGCCTTCCTAAAATCCATAAAAACAAATACATCACCGAAGCCTGCAAACTCTCCACTGACATCTACATCAACATCAAAGCACCGGAGGACCTAAAACTAAGGCCCATTGTGGCTGGCACCTCCTGTGAAACACACCGCCTGAGTAATTTCCTAGACATCCTTTTGAAACCTTTCCTTACCCACATCAAAAGTTTCATTAGGGATGATCTGGACATGCTCAAACACCTCCCGAAAACAGTTAACGAGGAGGCGCTCCTGGTATCCTTTGATGTCATCAACCTCTACACCAACATCCCACATGAGTATGGTATAGAGGCAATTGACCTCTGGCTAGAAAAACACCCAGAGACATTCCCTGACCGCATTAACAAGACTTTTATTACAGAATCTCTCAAGTTCATTCTGACCAACAATTTTTTTCTCTTCGACGACACACACTACCGTCAAAAATGTGGTATTGCGATGGGTACCAAGGCTGCACCAGTCCTTGCGAACCTCATAATGGGTTTCTTCGAACTATCACTCTATGAAATATCACGCCAGAAATTTGGACATGTTTTCCACACCTACCTAAAGGAAAACTGGAAAAGATATTTGGATGATTGTTTCATCATATGGAAAGAACCTTATGAAAAACTCCTGGAATTCAAAACCATACTAAACAACATACATCCCAACATCCAATTCACTATGGAATTAAGCAAACATCATCTACCATTCCTTGATCTCCTAATTATAAAAACACCTAAGAACCAAATCATAACAGACATCTACCACAAACCTACAGACTCACAACAATACCTCCTCTTTAGTTCATGCCACCCAAAACACACCAAGACAAATATCCCTTTCAATTTGGCTAAAAGGGTATGCACCATTGTCTCGGATCCAAAAACACGAGAAATACGCCTTCAAGACCTCAAAAAAAAACACTATTACAACGCCAATATCCCTCCACCCTTATAGAGTATGGAATAAAACGCGCCAAAGAACTAGATAACATTACACTGAAAACTACCCAACCTAACACCACACACAACCTCAAAATACTTCCATACATTTCCACCCACAACCCCAAAATATCGAAGCATACACCACAATCATACAAAACCTCAGTCTACTGTCAACAGACCCCAAAATGAAAAACATTATAAATACACACAAAATCCTCAAATGTAAAAGGCAACACAAATCTTTAAAAAAACTCTTGACAAATGCCAAACTTCACACACCACATCCACCCCCAGCAGTAAAAAAATGTGCACGCCCAAACTGTGGGACATGCCCCCTCCTACTTGAAGGTTCTGAATTTACCTTCAAACAAGGTACGAGGTTTAAAATCAAGACTAACTTCTCCTGTTCCTCCGAGAACCTTATCTACGTTCTCACATGCGCTGGTTGCCAAACGAGCGCTGGTTGGACAAACGAGTCTCCCGTTACGTAAACGAGTAGCGGTGCATAAAGAACAAATAAATCTCCCGGAATACCGACAAATTCCACTGAGTGGCCACATAGACTCATGCGCTAAAGACTTAAACCCCAAATTCTATATATTCCCCTTCTACCAATGTAAAGACGGCATCACCACACAGGAGAGAATTAACAAGGAAAATCTCTTTATTGAAAAATTCCAAACACAACTTAACATACAAACTCCTCGTTGATCAAACTTCCCTTTTCTACCTCATTCTTCATGGATGGACTCACACAAATATATAAGGATACCATAGATTCATCACTTCAAGCAAAAACTTATACTCTTTAAATATCATTTTTACTATTGTTGTTATTACCATCATCTTTATTATTTATGATATAATAATCTGAAATGCAATTGTCTATGCAAATTTATATAATTAGAAAATAATATAAATAAAGTGTTAAAATCTGAAAGTTAAATTAACAAACAATTATATAAAAAAGATAATGCAAATGAAGCTAAAATGACAATTTTATAATTTGGGGTTTATCAGCAGCTTTTATTGAAGAACTCAAAAGAGTTGTCTCCCCTTATTCACAACACAGGAACTAAAGAACCACAATTACTACTACTTCCTGTTTTGCCAACATCCTAAATTAAACCAAACAACACATGGCCTTAATCCCATTGGATCCTAATACCTCAAGGTAATTTTTTCATGAACAATCATTAAACTCAAGATACACAACGAACTCACAATGTATCGGAGTACTTATTTTTTAATTTTTATACATATTTACTACTATTAATTTTTATACATATTTACTACTATTATTCTTTTGCAAAAAACAATGCAACTTTTTTTCCCCTTTCTCATTTTTAAAAAAAACCTTTTCACCTAACTATTCTTGATAAGTCAAACTATGACGAAAACCGGTTTGAATAAATATATATTTCTATATTTTTTCATTTTCTCAATTCATTAAAATTTTCTTTCAATCGAGCATTCTGCATTTTTACAATTTTTCATTGCTTATCATTTCTCCACGTGCGGTCAACACAACCTCACCATTTATTGATCTATATATATATATATATATATATATATATATATATATATATATATATATATATATATATATATATAAATAAATAAAATCCAAACAAGAAAGCACAAAAAAACACACCAACGCGAGGACGTGGAACAAATATAGTATTATTGGACGCTTAGGAAAGAAGGAAAGGAGGAGGGTTTAACGTTTCGAGCGGAGCTCTTCGTCGGAAACATAGGAGAAGGGAAGACAGAGGAAAAAATCGCCAACGGTACACACGCGGTCACATATATATATATATAAGAATATGTCTGTATGTGTGTCTGTAGGTATGCATGTGTGTGCGTGTGTGTGTGTGTATCTATAGACAGATAATTCGACTGAATATTGTTAAGTTGTCGGACGATGTCAGGCAGAGAGATTAAGACGTCATAAGGAAAAAAATAGATTTAAAATGAGTGTTTGTCATTTTCTCCTCTTTTCCTCTCTCTCTCTCTCTCTCTCTCTCTCTCGCTCACCCCAAACCTTTCTTCGCTCAGCCAATTACTTTCTTTTCCATACCCCCCTTCACACTCTATCTCGCTCACTTTCTCTCTTTCTTTCCCCTCACTCTCTTTCTCTTCTTTTATGTTTGTGCTTATGTAGGCTTGTGTTGTTGCCTGCTACTTATGTAGGCGCTCAAGAAATTTAGGAATATACACATTACTCGTCTTTATGCCCGTCTGTCTGTCTGTCTATCTATCTATCTATCTATCGATCGATCGATCGATTGATCTATCTGTCTATCTACCTACCTTCCTAACTATCCCTCTCCCTATATATATATGTGTGTGTGAGTAGAGAGAGAGAGAGAAAGATTGAGAGAGAGGGAGACATACAGATAGAAATAACTATAGATGATAGTTATAATAACAACAACAGCAACAACTCACCAAAAACAACAACAATAATAATATGAATAGTTTAGGATAATCAACTATATATATCGTTACGCCGTCGCTCAACTCAACTCAGGACCCTAAGTCGGCAACGACGACTACGGACAGTCAAACGGAAATCCACCACAGAAAGCGGGGGTGAGAAGCGAACGCAAACCAGAAACCACAGACGACAACAACAAAGAGAGACAGCGAGAGGCAGTTGCTTACATTTAACAATTTATATAATTCACAAAATCATTTAAAACATTTCAAATACATTTAAAAAACAAAAGCATTTAACTACAACACAATTCGAATCACAATCAAATACATTCAAACGTAATACAACTGTTCGATTACCCCAAATCAATTTACAGATCGTACACAGTGTTAAAAACAATCAAAACAAATAATGGCATTTAGCAAAATACAACGTCCGACTTTTCTAAACAAATCAATTGGTTGACATGCAACACAATACAGAATCACAACAAATAGTCTTTCTCTTTTCTTTTCTCTTCTTTCTTACACAGAGAGTTCGTTCTCAAAGATTCCTTTTTCTTTTAGAAACACATTTTTTACAGTTCTTTTAAAAGTTCTTAATTTTCTTTTCAACAGATTATGTCACAGATTCCCTATATTTTTACAATCAAAACATCAAAGTCCAAAACACAAATCGAAACGTAAATAAACCGACAAATATTCCATCCGCAACACTTTCTCAGCCGACTGCAAATTTTCATCTCGCCGCCTCCACCGTCTCCCTTGCCGCTTCGCCAATCCTCACATTCACTGCCTGTCTTCCTCGCCTCTTGCCAACTGTTATCTCCTGGTTGGCTGTCTGCATCGACTGGCCGCCTCTTGCCAATTGAACCCTTTTCCGGCCTCTCGCTGTTTGACGCGCTAAACACCAGTCCGTCACATTTAAAGGGTCAAATTTTTTTTTTTTTTCAATTTTCCCTGACCGTGTAGGGATCAGAGATCGCTTCCGAACGCATTAATTACCGTTGCCGTTGGCAGGACAAAGGATTATTTTAAAAAGATTTTTTTTATTTTTTCCCTTCGTCCCGAGCAACTGGAGCGCCGGTTCAACTCCAACCAACGGAACTAGGGCATAATGTTTTCCCGTTAATCTTACCTTCGTAACAATATATATATATATATATAACGATAATAATAAAAATAATAATAATAATAATAATAATAATAATAAATTCTTTTATTGTCCACATGGGCTTACATAAAATCATATTAAAACGCATACAACATAAAAGATAAAACAGGATGACACAAAGGGTTTTCATAATAATAAAAAGAGAGCACAAAAGAATGAGACGTCGATATTAGGTAAATAGAGGATTATTTATATTTGTATAGTTTAGGATAATTAACGGTTTCTCATAGGGTCTATTGCCATTAACAGCCGACGAGAATGTATCGTAGCTCTTAGCTACGACATTTGAAACTCCGAGTACTGTTATGGCAATTTATTATTCTAAACTATATATATATATATATATATATATATATATATATATATATATATATATATATATATATATATATATATATATATATATATATATATATATATATATATATATACTAATATTAAGGGATCAGCAAAAGAAATGCATCACCACATACCGAAGTTCAGAAATAGCAGCCAAAATCTAAGCCATTTCTCCTACTTAAAAAAGGTCTACTAGAGAAACCATAATACTTGAATCTTATTCATCCAAGCAGAGGGTAACGTAACGAAAATCAATCAATATCCGATTATCCATAGACGCGCGTTTATTTAAAACCTGATTCCGAAACGCGCGTCTATGGATAATCGGATATTGATTGATTTTCGTTACGTTACCCTCTGCCTGGATGAATAAGATTCAAGTATTATGGTTTCTCTAGTAGACCTTTTTTAAGTAGAAGAAATGGCTTAGATTTTGGCTGCTATTTCTGAACTTCGGTATGTGGTGATGCATTTCTTTTGCTGAACCCTTAATATTAGTATTACTAGAATTTACCGTATAACGGTACTGTTTTCATACCGAATTCTACTTGGTGAAATTATTGATTACTTCGTAATTAATTAGTTTTACCCTTAATTACTATATATATATATATATATATATATATATATATATATATATATATATATATATATATGTAGCTGCTAGAATAAGAATAGCCTTGGCAAAGTTTAGAGAGCTCTTACCTCTGCTGGTGACAAAGGGCCTCTAGTTCAGAGTAAAAGGTAGACTGTATGACGCACGTGTACGAACAGCCATGCTACATGGCAGAGAAACATAGGTCGTGACTGCTGAGAATATGCGTAAGCTCGCAAGGAATGAAGCCAGTATGCTCCGATGAATGTATAATGTCAGTGTGCATACCTGACAGAGTGTTAGTGGCTTGAGAGAAAAGTTGGACCTAAGAAGCATCATATGTGGTGTGCAAGAGAGATGACTGTGCTGGTATGGCCATGTGGCGAGAATGGATGTGGATAGCTGTGTGAAAAAGTGCCACACCCCAGCGATTGAGGGAACCTGTGGAAGAGGTAGAGCCAGGAAGACCTGGGATGAGATGGTGAAGCATGACCTTCGAACATTGGGCTTCACCGAGGCAATGACTAGTGACCGAGACCTTTGGAAATATGCTGTGCTTGAGAAGACTCGGCAAGCTCAGGTGAGACCATAACCTCGTGACCTATGCCAGGGGTGTAACCAGCCCACTTATGCGTACTTTTCCTTCATTGGACACTAAAGTCTGCTTCCGAAGACCTATTGAGGCAAGTGAAATCGAAATCGAAATCAAATTCGATTACTGGTATCCGTGCTAGTGGAGCGCTAAGTGTACCATACGAGCATGATCGTTGCCAGAGCTGGCTTCCGTGCCGGGGGCACGTAAAAAACACCATTCGAGTGTGATCGAAGGGCATCCAGCTGTAGAAACTCTGCCAGATAAGATTGGAGCCTGGTGCAGCCATCTGGTTCGCCAGACCTCAGTCAAATCGTCAACCCATGCTAGCATGGAAAGCGAACGTTAAACGATGATGATGATTACATATATATATATGTGTGTGTGTGTGTGTGTGTGTGTGTGTGTGTATGTATGTATGTATATTTATATATATAAATGGCAATTTTCGCCAGTTACCATTTTGCTACCTATACCAACAAAACAGACTTTACCAAAATTTGCATACATGTTGAACTAACAACCAGTTCAATTACATGTTAATTGGATATCAATAAAAATCGATAATGGGCCCCCTACAGGGTTTGGACTGTTATATGATAAAATGAGAAGGGTGCACAAAGTGTTGGGTTGAGAGCCTGCTGAAGGAAATGTGGTGGATATCAGGGAAGGGGGGAAAACAGGAAAAGACAGAGACAAGGAACTGAAACAATAACACTATAGACAATGTCTTTCCTTTTCTTCCGTATATGAATACCCCGTGGAGGGAAATGTGGCATAATAATTCATCTGCCGAATAATTTCACTTTCATGCAGAAACTGTCAGCTTCCAATACCTGTTTTCTGATTAGGAAAAAACTGATTAAGCTTTAAACCCCAGTATCAAGGAAGAGGCGGAGACAGGAAGAGACAGAGAGACAGG
This sequence comes from Octopus sinensis, assembly GCF_006345805.1. Lineage (NCBI taxonomy): Eukaryota > Metazoa > Mollusca > Cephalopoda > Octopoda > Octopodidae > Octopus > Octopus sinensis. Next base: position 41,723,457 of record NC_042997.1, read on the forward strand.
GAATATGGGAGACAAACAAAGAGAACGAGATACGAGGACAGAGCAGGGGAGATAGAATGTGTTTGCTAAAGGGAAGAGCGAATTTTAAAACTTTGTTCTTTAGTTTTTATCTATCACTTAACGCATATGCTTTAGTGAATTAACTGTTGTGTTGACATCAAAATAACGCATAAACGGCTCCTTTACCCCCGAAAAGGACAGACTTGGCAACTATTTCTAGCACGCCCTGATACAACGTAACAGTTATTTGCTATAAAGAACCCACCATCATCGCATAGAGTATCTCCCAGGGGCATCCTGTCTTGAATTCCTTTGTTATTGCCTGGAGGACTATGATAAATAGGAGGGGGATGAGCACTGAACCTTGGTAGACCCCTACCTCTACCCGGATTTCTTCACTGTACTTGTTGCCAACCCTCACCTTACTGACAGCGTCCCTGTATATGGCTTGCACAGCTCTCACTAACCATTCATCTATCCCTAGTTTCCTCATTGACCACCAGATAAGGGATCGGGGGACCCTGTCAGAGGCTTTCTCCATGTCAACGAAAGCCAGGTACAGAGGTTTATCTTTGGCTAGGTATTTCTCCTGCAGCTGTCTTACCAGAAATATAGCATCAGTGGTGCTTTACCCTGGCACAAACCCAAACTGCATCTCATCTAAACTGACTCTCTCCCTAATTAGTTGGGCTATGACCGTCTCCGTGACCTTCATTACCTGATCCAACAACTTGATACCTCTGCAATTATATATATATATATATATATATATATATATATATATATATATATATATATATATATATATATATATATATATATATATATATAGTGAAGAATTCCGAGTAGGGGTAGGGATCCACCAAGGATCAGTTCTCAGCCCCCTCCTTTTTATCACAGTCCTCCAGGCAATAACAGGAATTCAAGACTGGATGCCCCTGGCAGCTCCTCTATGCTGATGACCTTGTTCTAATTCCTAAATCACTATCAGAACTAGAAAAAAAGTTTCAGGCGTGGATGCAAAGATTAAAATCAAAGGGCCTTAGAGTCAACCTAGCTAAAACCAAAGTCTTAATTAGTAGGAAGGTAAGCAAACCACAAATCCTTTCAGGTAGATGGCCCTGCTCAATCTGTAGAAAAGGGATAGGTAGAAACTCTATAAGATGTACCCAGTGTAAGCTATGGACACATAAGAGGTGCAACAATATCAAAGGAAGGCTATCTAGGAAGATAGTTTTTATATGTGGCAGATGCTCAGGAGCAATAAACACTGAAAATGGGCAGAGAACAGCTTCTGTCACATTCCAGTGAGAAAAACTAGAAGTAGGAGACCTAGTCAGTAGCAGGGGTGGGTGCTCTGATAGTGTAGCTGCTAGAATAAGAATAACCTGGGCAAAGTTTAGAGATATCCTGCCTCTGCTGGTGACAAAAGGCCTCTCGCTCAGAGTAAAAGTTAGTCTGTATGACGCATGTGTGTGAACAGCCATGCCACATGGCAGTGAAACATGGGCCATGACTGGTGAGGACATGCACAAGCTGGCAAGGAATGAAGCCAGTATACTCCGATGGATATGATGCCAGCTTATACATATATATATATATATATATCACCGTGACCGACCAGGCTATCAGATGTTGTTACACATCGCTGGTCACAATGCGCTTCGCGTAGCTTTAGCCTTCAAATGACGCCACCCCGCTGGCTAAGCGAGCAGGCGAACAGAAGAAAGACTGAGAGAAAGTTGTGGAGCCTCGTGGAGCTTTAGGTGTTTTCGCTCAATAAACACTCACAACCGCGAATCGAAACCGCGATCCTTCGACCACGAGTCCGCTGCCCTAACCACTGGACCATTGCGCCTCCACATATATATATATATATATATATATATATATATATATATATATATATATATATATATATATATATATATATATATATATATATATATATATATATATATATATATATGTATATATATATATATATATATATATATATATATATATATATATATGAAAGAATGGAGTTGAACGACGAATTAACAAAATTCCTTTATTTTCGACATATGTTTCGAAGGCTGCATATTCCTAATTGCGAAGGAATAAGGAGTATATTATGCCGCTTTCTCATCAGGAAAAGCAAGGAAACTATGTCAACATCAAGATGCACTATGGGCTCCGTGTGAGCAGTCATCTAAAAGTTTGTTGTGCATCTTGATGTTGACATAAATTCCTTGCTTTTCCTAATGAGAAAGCGGCATAATATACTCCTTATTCCTTCGCAATTAGGAATATGCAGCCTTCGAAACATATGTCGAAAATAAAGGAATTTTGTTAATTCGTCGTTCAACTCCATTCTTTCATATATTTATATTTAAAAAAAAAAAATACAAATTTCCACACGAAAGCACGTAACTTCAAACGTGTCTTCTCTGATGTGAATTTGCTACCCAGGTATCGGTTAACCGAATTATCCATAACAAGATAATTCATTCAACTACTCATATATATATATATATATATATATATTCCAGAACAGATTGGAGCCTGGTGCAGCCTCTGGCTCACCACTCCTCAGTCAAGCCGTCCAACCTATACGAGTATGGAAAGCAGACGTAAAACGATGATGATGATGATATATATATAAGACATATATGTATAAGATGTATATATATATATATATATATATATATATATATATATATATATATATATATATATATATATATATATACATGTGTGTGTGTGTGTGTGTGTGTGTGTGTGTGTACGTGTGTGTGTATATTAGAGGCAAAAGGACAACAAAATCCAAGGCAGGGCAGGCATCTCAATTCATTTAGAATATTTAACTAGGGTAAGGTAAATTGGAACTCTTACATCTGTTTCTGGGTTATCCCAAGTGATAGGCTAGCATGTCCATACACTGGGTATTCCATCATCATAGACAAGGCGAGCATATATGAAAGTTATAGACAGGGAAAAAAAGAGTACCCAGTGTATGGCCATGCTAGCCTATCACTTGGGATATCCCTAGTTCCAGTCTCAAATGTGAACTTGTAACCTAAAGGATGACCAATTATCACACTTACACACACGTCTCAAATCTACACCGTCAGCCATTTGTGCTACTCTCAAATATTTATCTCTCCCCTATCATTCCTCTAACATCATCTTCATATTACCCATGCCCCTACTGCCAGACCACTATTACCCCTACTTCTTTTCTTCCATCTCTCAATCACACACTCTTCCTTTTGCTCTACTCTCTCTTATTGCTGTGACAAACATTAGCAGTAAATCTCTTCTCTTCACCATTCTATCAATGAAACTAAAGATGCTACTGGACCTAACCCACCTTTTTCATATAATTGTTATGCTGGATCCCTCACCCATCCCAAGGTATACACGTAAGGGACCTTTTTCTGTTTGGTTTTGACATCAGTCAGTCTCATGAATTCTCCACTTCTTTCTACGCATCATCCGCCCACGCCCTCTCTTATCCTCTCAACACAATCTCTCTGTGTTCTGCCATCAAACACACTTGCTAACCAACTCAGTTCTTCATTGCTCTTCTCTTCAGTCCCTCAACTCCATAACCCTGAGTGAATGAACAAATCATAGAATGGTGAAGACTTTCTAATCTTACAGTGTACAGGGTGACTCCACTTCTGTAGGTACCCGTGTAACTCCACCCAGAACACACTGTAAAATGACCTATGAGTGAATGAAGACCAGATATTGAGGGGAACCTTTAGTTTTATCAAGGACATGGCAATCGTATCTAGTGATGGTGCCATGGTAATGTTCACCCAGTACACTCTGTACAGTGGTTGGTGTCAGGAAGAGCATCCAGCTGTAGAAAGAAAACCAGAAAATGTAACTTCAACAAAGATATTCTTTGAGTCATCCAACCCATTCCAGCATGGAAAGTGGGGGTAAAATGATGTTGATCATACATACGTACGTATGGATGTAGCAATACACATGAGTGCATCTTTTGTGTATATATTATACACATTCATTCATATACATGTATGTGTATATAAATAAATATACAATTAGATTAAAGTCGAATATAATTATTAATGAGAGTTTTCGTAGGATTTTCTTCCTAGAAGTAAATCAAGTCGAATGGCACAAGTGAAACATAAATTGCAATTTAATTTCGAGTTGAAATATTTGTAATTATCTGCTTTTCTTTGTCAACAACAAAAGCATTTACTTATAGTTTCTTTAAAAAATATGTTGTTGTTTAGTCCATGTAGATTCAGAGAGGAGACACCTTGAAGAAGATCATTTGTAGCTTTCATCCCTCCTGGGATCAATTATTTTTTTTCTAGGCCAAGGAGGAAGTGGAGGATTATTATGATGATGATAGTAACAAGAATATCATTAAACACCCCACCAATATTTCCTAATCAACACCACTAAACCCTCAATACTTCATAAGAAACTACATCAAGTTAGATCCCTTCTAACACCAAGCAAAACTTACTTCACCAACCAAACCCTTTTTTCATACTAACACATCTTTCTCATTGCTACCCAAACATTGTCTCTTAAATTAAATATAATTAAGATGAACCTACCTTTCATTAATTGTATTTATTCATTAACAAATCTTTATTAACTTTATCATGAACAAATAATAACGATCCTCTCAACATGCTGTGTATCAGTGTGATTATATGAAACCCCATCTTTTGGTAAGCTTTCCAAGTTAATAAATGTTGTGTATGATAATTGTGTGGATTGTGTTGAAATGTTGGGAGATGATTTACAGCAATTTGTCAGGTTAAGAACAGTTTTATCTCCAGCTTTATTGATATCTGTTAATCTAGGTAAATATTATGGAAACCAAGCCGACCATGGCTGTCACATCATTTCCAGTACATATAACCATTAGTAATACTTATATTCCATCTAACTGGCAAAATGCACCGTCCAAGTACCAATCTCAAAATCCTAGCTGTCCCCTTTTGGGCTTGCTCTGCACTCATGTCAATTCTTATTTCTCTCACATATTTCTTGAATTGGTTGTTAGTGCTCCGAGTGTCCCCTACAACTAATGGGATCACAGACACTCTCCCCATAGTCCACCTTCTTGCACTTTCGTCTCTTAGTAATCTTTACTACTTCAGTGCGTCCCCAGGTATTGCAATATCTATAATCTTGGTCTCCTTCTTTTCTTTATTACTATTACAATATCTTGTCTCTCAGCATCGATTAGGGAGCCACATTGTATTGTAAAATCACACAGTATCATGTATTACCTGTTCTCGAGGACTCATTATTATTATTTGTCTTTGCACAGCTTCTAATGCTGGAGATGTATTACAGTGTCAGCTGTTCACTGCCAGTAAACTAAGGTAACACCCCTTATTTTTCAAGCACCATCCAAAGTTATTTGAGCGGTTTCAAGTAGTTGTATTTTATGCAAATGAACCACACTTATTGCAGCCCCTATTTGTTCCATGTACTTCAAGATTTTTACTGTTCCTAGGGCTCTGCCAATTATTGGTACTACCATAACCTTTTTTTAGCGACTACAACTGCTCAACCTCCCAAGATAAACTGTTATATCTATCGACTTTCCTTTCTTCCTTATCGCATACCTTGTCAGCTGGCCATGCTGTATCTATCTATATCTATGTTCCTGCATAGTTTGCTTTCTTTCTCAATTAACACTATGTCTGGTTTCCTATTCTCTATCTCATGGTCGCACAGAATCATAAATTCACACAGGATCTTTGCATTATTACTTTCGATGATACCTTCGGGGTTTATGCTCGTACCATATTTTTGCTCTGTCAAGTCCATGCTTGTTGCAAAGTGTCCAATGAACAATCCTTGCTATATTGTCACAACGTCTCGTTCTTTCTGGGCTAGTGGCGTACATTGACTGGTAATATGTCATATGCTTTCACCATTTTGTTCACAAATTCTGCAATTATCACATTCTAAAATGTAATTGGTTCTTAATGCTTGCTTTTGTGCAGCACAGATCAGAACGTCAGTTTCCGGTTTAAAATCACTTTTAGTCATTCACAGCCAAATTTTTCCTCTGTTAGTCTTATCTTCAATATCCCTATGAAATTGTCTACGCATCGTTTTCTTTATCCACCTATTTTCAGTTTTAATCATACTCGAGCGCTTATCATTATTTCATTGTCTTTGCAGAACTTCAAACGCTCGAGATGTACTATGGTGTCAGCTGTGTGTGCCTTATGTATGGGTTGTGGTTTGTTGTGGTGCTCTTATATTTACTGTATTGAAATTGTTTCACATAGGATGTGTGTGGTGTCTAGTAGTGCTATTTTCTCCATGTTATATAGATTTGTTAGCCCTTGTGTTTTGGTTATGTATTTGTCTAAATGTTGTTTTTTATATCATACAGAAATAATTCCTTTAATTATTAAAAGAATTATTTCTGATTTTAGGATCCACATTCAAGGCAACTCAATTTCCAGATATTATTTTTGCCTCCATTTCTTGCAGATCTTCCCGACACATAGGACAGGGAAACACACGGTATACATTGGTAGGCCATTAAAATAAACACATCAGATTGTTCTTTTACAAAGTCGAGAGACAGAGAAAGAAGGGAAGAAAGACTGAAATTTTTTTTTTTTAAATTAAAAAGTGAAACAAAGAAACTAAATGGAAAAAAGGAAAGAAAATTCACAGCGACAAAGCACTTTTCAGTGTAACCAGTTACCAATTAAGACAACCTTATGCACTTCCTGCATGGATGGTAATCCAGGGATCATTCTTTTATAAATTCCAGTTCCCTTTTTTTTTTAATCATTCCAAGTGCTCCTACAGTCACTGGTATTGTAACCATCTTGTGATGCCACATCTTTTCGATTTCTATTAGCAAATCTTTATATTTTCTGATCTCATCAAAACCTTCTGCAGAGATATAATGGTCACTGCGTATGTGCATGTCAATCAATAAACAGACTTTATTGTTTTGGTCTTTCACAACAAAATCTGGTTGATTTGCTTTGATGCTCCGCTCTGTATATACTGGAACGTCTCAAACAATCATTACATTTTCTCCCTCAGTTACAGCCTCAGGGTGTATTATTATTATTATTATTATTATAACTATATATTTGACTTTTGCATTGTATTTGTACAAGTTGGCTCCAAATCTCACCCAGAGACCTCAAGAGACAAGTTAGAAATTCAAGTTGGTATTATGCCTAGGGTGTCATATATTCGGTTTTGCACATAGTATTGTTCTAGAGAATGTTTAAGAAGACATAAGAAAATTATGAGTGTGTTTTGAAATGAGATTACATAGAAAGTATTTTACATAGGGTATGGGCAGTTCCCATGAGCACTATCTTTTGAATTTCTGCTATTTTGGGGTTTCCTGGTATCTAAGCTAGGTAGCAATCAGCCCCTTTTGCTATCATTCCTAGGGCACCTATGACAACAGGTATTGTTTTAGTCTTCAGGTTCCACATTTTGCCAGATTTCTATTTCAAGATCTTTATACTTGACCAATTTTTGGTAGGTCTTGACAGATACATTTATATTGAACAGAACAGTCATATCAATGAGGAGGCATGATTTTTGTCTGAAGTCTTCTAATATAATATCTGGCCTATTTGCATCAGTCTTTCTGTCAGTTTGAATGAAGTTCCACAGGAGTGAAATGCAATCATATTCAAGCATTGGAGGTGGTTTGAGTTCCCACCAGTTTTTATCATGGGGCAGGTCCAGGTTTTTGCAAATTATCCAGTGAATATACTGTGCTGCTCTTTCATGCCTGTTGAGATACACTGTAGGCACACAAAGACTGCACATGGAGACATCATGATCAATGGTTTCATTTTGTTGTTGACATGTTGGGCAGCAGCCGTTCTTTAATATGTTGGCCTGGTAGTTTCTTGTAGGTAAGCATTGACATTGGGCTGCTATGATAAACCCTACATTGGGAATCTACTTGGTTTTATGTCAATCTTGGCTTTTATCTAATTAGTCATTAATGCTTAATCCTATGCTGCTACCACCAAACTTTCCACCTCCCTTTTTAAGCCTTTCTTTCTGCAACCATACCCATGTCTTGCTTCTACTATTTGCTGCATTATCTTTGGGAATTTACCATCATAGTCTCCTCTTGTCAGTTACATAATTTCTATGCATTTGTTCTGGTTTTTAACTTTATTCATTCATTCATTTACTATTATCATTATTATTATTATTATGATCACCATCATTATTATCACTATTATTAATAGGATGATGGTGAGATAATGAAAATATTACTGGAAACTTTCATAATTTATGATGAATTTTACGTATAATAAATACTCATAAAAACAAGATTAACAAGTTTAGGATGATAATTGTAATAACAAATAGAAGAGATGTAGCTGATGATGAAGTCAACGATGAAAAGGTTGATGATGTGGATGATGATGATGATAAAAAAATAAATTTTGAAAGTAAATCCAATGACAGATGAGAATGATAATTATGGTAATGAAGATTATGATGAAGCCGTTGGTGATGATGATGGCAGTAGATGTGGTCGTGCTGGTAGAAGTTATGCTGACGGTGAAGATGTGTTAGAGTAGTGGTAATGGTGTTGGTGGTGATTGTGATATGATGTGGACGAAGGTGGTAGTGACAACGAAAATATGATTTTAATGATGGCGATGATGTTGAATAATTATGACCAGTGACAACAACAACAACATGAGCAAGAACAATGTGGATAATCCACAAGGTTTTTTTTGTTTTTTATTGTTTATTTCCTCCTTGTGTTCCTTTCTCTTGAAGAGAATAGGCTCAAAACATAAGACTTCTTCACTTACTCAAACATCAAACTAATACACCTGTTTGTGGTTTATACACCTGCCATCGTCTTTTGTTTTTCTGCATATTTCAACTATATATGTATATATATATAGCGGTGTGCCCCAGCATGGCCACAGCTTGTGAGCTGAAACTAGAATCAATCAATCAATCATATGTACATATGTATGCATATATATATATATATATATATATATATATATATATATATATATATATATATGTATATTCTTTTACTTGTTTCAATTATTTGACTGCAGCCATGCTGGAGCACCTCCGGTACAGCAGTTTAATACCAGAGGTAGGGGTATAAATTACAAATTAAATAGAGAAATACAATTGACAATGTAACAATTTATTTACATAAGAGAGGATAACAAAGAAAACAAACAAAAAGCCAACAATTTGTTTCAACATATAAAATATTTGATTTATAAGTCACTTCAGGGAATTGGTTCAAAAAGACAGACAAAATTCCATACACAAGGAATGTTACATTACAAAATACTCGTTCCAAATCCCTTTGTGTTGACAGTTCAAATACATAAAAGAACAACAAAATGAAAACAAAAAAATAATTACGGAATTTTACAACAGTCGAAATGTTTTTATGTATCTCCAATAATATTAATTTAAATGTATTTAAGTCGAATCCCTGACCAGTTTTAATAATATATAAAAGCAAACAATATAGAGATAAATAAAGTATTGAATTTTCAATTAGTTTCGGAGACAGTAATAGATTTATTTTCTATAATGAATCAAATTTTATTTTACAAATATGTATATGCGAGTTTGAAAGAAAGAATTTCCAGTATATCAACCAATTATTTAGTTACATGCAACTTTCTCATTTACTTCAATAAACACCTCAAAGCAACTAACACATGATTGGTCTTAGTTACATATTCTACCAAAGGGAGAACTCCATAAAAAAAAAAAAAAACATATGTATATATATTTTTAGAGATATAACTCCCATTGCTCTAGCTTCTACCGGACTTGGCAGTTACATTTGGGAATTGAAAGACAAAACGTTAGTTACAACAAGATCATTTTCCTTTACTATTGATACAACCAGTGCCTTCCGATACAAATGAGATGGTTTCACCTATTGATGCCTAGAAATTATTTGTAAAGGATAATATGATGACACACATTGTTGAAGAAACAAATAGATATGCTGATCAAATTCTTGGGACTCAAATGGTAACTAGAAAGTCATTTCTGTCACAGTTGTTCCCAACAAATAATGATGAATTGATGAAGATTTTCGGTATCATCATTAATATGGAAGATGTCAACATGCCAACATTGGAGCATTACTGGTCAAAGAAGAAGGTATACAACTATAACTTTGTAAAGGATAATATAACAAGAAACCGATTTTTCTTGCTTCTATGAATGTTGCACTTCAATGATAAACTTCTGAAAAAAAAATACAGAAGATTGCATAAAATTCAACGAGTCCTTGATATGCTAAAAACCAACTTTAAATCTGTGAACTCTTCAGGTGAAAAACTAGTGAGTTATAGTGGAAGGCAGACCTCCAATATGTTTTGCATGTGGAGTAAGGGGTCACATGAAAGCCAAGTGTCCCCAGATACATGAACAGGAGGAGGCAGAGAAGGAGATATTGTAATGGCAGGAGGAAAAGGAGTTGACAGTGGTAGAAAGGAAGAGAATAAACATTGAAACTCCACCTAAAAATAAAAGAAAGACTGAGGAAAATAAGAGTGAAAAAAGAAGAATCAACAGGAGAACGAACGCAAAGACCAGAGCTTTCAACGAGTAAGGAGGAGGAAAGAAGGTTGAAGAGACCTAGAAAGAGAGAAAGAGGAACAAATAGAGAAAGAAATAGTAACAACAGAGGCCGAGAGTGAAGTGATAGAGCCGAGAAAGCCACTGAAGGGGAGATAGGAAAGAGTTCTGGTTGCATATGGAAAGAGCATGGAAATAGAGAAAAGAAATCCCACGATGAAAGGTGTAATAAGGATTAAGCTGGCCGAAGAGGAGGGGAAATGGAATGAGAAAGCAGTGTTGTTTGAAGATGAGAGAGAGCAAGAAGATTGAGAGAAATATTCAGAGACAGGATAGAAATAACAGCATTACGATTTAGATATGACGAACTACCATCAGTGATAGAGTTCGTGGAATTAATAGAATTTATGGTGTGAACAAGGTACAAACTGGAAAAACAATTATTTAAAAACAGTAAAATGGAACTTCCTACTTTGCGGGGGTAGGAAAGCCATTTCATTCTCATTATTTTCATAATTCATTCGTTATTTGTACAGCAAATGGATACACACCAAATGTGCAAGGTTAGGTTACTGGTAACCTAACCAAAGAACCAGAGCATGATCATTCAGAGTTTAATGTCCTGCAACTAACAAAATATCTCCTTTAAAAAGGGATGACCATTTATGCTGAAGATTTTTATTCATTTTTACCACTACAATTGGGGTTGACACATCTGACCAAACAACTTGTTATAACTCCATCCTCAGAAAAAGTATGGAAGTGGTACAGACAACTTGGTCTTGAACTACTGTTAGCAACATCAATGGTGAATACCTGGCTGATATATAACCAATTTTTCCAGCAGAGAAACAAAAAGATGTCTATTTTGAATTCAAAGAAAGCATTCTCATGTCTAATTTGTGAAATCACCCAAAAGAAATTGAAACCAGTGTTTCTAGAAAGCGCAAGTCTCACGAGCTAAAACTCAGAAAGGGATAAAGGCTCTTTGATGTAGTGGTAGCTAGTTATCTAGTCCAGCAGACAGCCAATTTTGACTTTAAAAACAAATGAGACATAACTCCATTGGACCTCCTTAAAAATGCGAAGTCCAAAGAAAAATTAAAGACATTATTTCCACCACAAATACTATGTAGGTTGTGTGAAGTTAATACATGAAATTCCATTCCAGGGGTCATGTTAAAAAGTAAATCATAGCAAGTTCAGACTCCAAACATTAAAGAAAAGGAAGTCCAAACAGTGGCAGAGTAAGTTGAGACTTCAAAGATTGAAGAGAAGAAAGTCCAAATGGTGACAGCAATATGTGTGTGTGTGTGTATGGAGAAGGTCCTCACGACATCACAGACAGTCGAATGTGCAAAGGTCGGGGACAAGAAAGTACAGACCGTTTGACAGCCATTAGAGGCTACATCCCAGTAAGTTGATTCCTAAAACCTCGAAGAGAAGGATCTCCTGAAGGTGTCACTTCAGTTAGGAAGTAATTGGTAGCAAGTAGCTATTTTCTTGGGAATTAAAACTATTGACCTGCAAATTATCAAGCATAACAATCCTTTGAACATTGTAAAATAAATCTACCAAATGCTGTTCAAATGGTATCGAAGTAGTAATCTAGAGAAACGGCCACACAAATCACGGGAAGAGGCTTTTAAAGAAAGTGAGTGCTTAACAGCACTTAAATATCTATCACTAGACAAAGAAGGGAGATGTGTGTAAATGTTGTTGCTCTTTAGTCCCAGGCCTAACTTCACTAAACAGTGACCCATGATTAAATTCCTTCAACCAGAAACATCCTGTCTTTTCCTAAATGTAAACAATCCAGAACCACATTGCCCAATATATTCTTTAAGGTGGTAAGGTATGAATTGAAAAGGATTTAGCAATTAAATCTTGCAGATCTCTACCGTATATTGACACCTTTAATAGTTTGGCTCCCTTATTTGGGAATAACCTTTGAACTAAAGAACTTTGAAATGTTCAAAAAACAAAAAGAATATTGTTTTCCAACATTACCCCTCAGCAGACTGAAAGTCGATAGTATAACAAACGAGTATAAAGCAAATGTCCCAGAAAAAGCCGTGTTAACAAGAACTAAATGTTCATACAAGGGCAAGAAAAAAAGCTAATCAAATGAAGTAGGAACAAACATGGCAAATTACTGACACTTGCAATGCCATCTCATCGTATAACATGCTTCAAGTTACAGCAATCCAAGTAATCAGGGAAAAAAATAGGCTAACGATTTCTGTTGGTAATTTGCTGAAGGAAAAGTTTATTCTATAACATTTTGGGATCTATATTTGTTGATTTGTCTTTTCTTATTATTGATCAGTTTTGATAATGAATCAGGAATATGTTATAAATTTGCCAAATCTAGTTATTGTCCTTCATTTCTAAAACATAAATCATACAGAGTTCATTAGAATATCAGTTTTTAAAAATTTATACTGTGTACCAATAGTGGTACATGATGCATAATGGGGCAGTTACCAATGTACCATATATGGCGCACGATGTGGTTAAATTGTTAAGAGAACACATGATCAAGCGATGCTTCAATTGGACCTATGCACAGTAACCAAGTGGCCAGATGAGTGTCCGTATGGCTCACGATATCCACAACCGGGACAGCATCAAGGTCACTGCATCACAGCCTTGCCACTGAACTGCATGATGTGGATATTCAGAAAAAAAAAAAAAGACACCATTGCTTGAAGCCGTTTCCCACGGTCACCTAGGAATGAAACAAGCTAATAGCCCTGGGTGCAGACATAAATGCTGTTGATGGTGATGGTAAAAGCTGTTTTCACCTTGCTGTGAAAAGAAAAGTTTTTAATTCCGAGGGTGCATCCATGGATTTACTAAACGGAGTAAGTTTTTAAATTGTTTGCGTATATATGTGTGTGTGTGAGTGTGTGCGTGTGGCTGTGTGATTTTGCCCTCCCCCACCAAAGGAAAAGGAAGTTGTCACGGAGCCCCATAAGAAAGGGAGAACCAGACAGAAAGGGCAGCAACTGAAGAGGAGGAGATCCAGCAAGAGTGGGAAGAAGGGAAAAAAAAAAGGGAAAAGAAAGAAAAAAGAAAACAGTACGAAACCCCAACCCACCCACGCCCTCTGAGTCCCATCCTTCTCCTGCAAACAGCGATTCCACCCACTCCCCGCCTACAAGAAAAACTAAAACAAGTGCAGACACACAGAACGAACAAAGCCCCAAGTCCTATTTTTTATGTGTTGTGAAGGAAAAGGACACGCAGAACTCGAAAAGGTTGGTACATAAAGACTTATGGCGCGAACATGAAGATGGTAGTTACGCGGTTTTGGAATATGAACTTATGGAGATATTGGTGAGGAAGTGTGAAGAAGAAGGTATAAAGTGGATGACAGCGCCAATGCAGGATGAAATAATAGAGATGTATGAAAGGGAAACAAAGGGTGTGATAAGAAAGGACGGAATTGTAATTGGAAATGGGTGATAAAGGACAGGTAAGTGATGCTGGCAGATGGGGCCGTTAGCATCGCTTTTCATATTATCATTTTTTCATTTAATTATTCATTGGTCATAATTTTAATTATAATGTTCTTTGTCCCCAATGTTTTGTAATGTCCCCTCTTCGTCGCCCCTTGTGGGTGATAAAGAAATAGTGTGTGTGTGAATTTGTGTATTTGTGAGTCTTTGTGTGAGTGTGAGAGAGAGACAGACAAACTTTGCTTGTCATGTATCAATTATCCCCTATCAACTCCATCCTCCATTACCATTCCGTGATCCAGTCTCCCTTTATGACCCGAGTGATATTATGTAACAAACAATATTCCATCTCCTTTCACTCTCAAAGATGTCGTCTCACCACGGTCGAGAGGGGACCCATCTCGGTTGTTGGCCATATAAACACAGCCATCACAATGTGACGGAGAAGTGGCCTATTTAATACATGAGATATTATTCTCAATTAACAATGATGCAGGATAGAAGAGATGTCAGCTTTATAGTGCTGGTGCCATGGTAAATACATCCAGTCCATTCTATGAAGAATTCTGAGTGAAACTGCTCTCTATCCTACTTCTTGTACATGACATGAATCCACTGACTTCTTGTGGATATGTCATAAGAATGTTGTGGTTAAGGTGTTAAGAGAACACATGATAAAGTGATGCTTCAATTGGACCTATGCACAGTAACCAAGTGGCCAGATGAGTGTCCGTATGGCTCACGATATCCACAACTGGACTGAATCCCGGGACAGCATCAAGGTCACTGCATCACAGCCTTGCCACTGAACTGCATAATGTCGAGGTGTGTAACCAGTGTTTTTTTGCTGTGTCTCAGGGACACTTTGGAATGATGCAGAGGTTGATAGCTAGGGATGCAGACATAAATTCTGTGCCTCAGGGTCATCTCGAAATAACACACAGATTAATAGCTAGGGATGCAGACACAAATTCTGTGTACAAAGAAGGCAACAATTGTTTGTACCTGGCTGCAAAGAAGGGGTTCCATTCTCAGGTGGAATACATAACCATGTTAGATCAATACTGCAAAGAGCTAAAACTCAGAAAAGGACAAAGGCTCTCTGATGTAGTGGTAGCTAGTTATCTAGTCCAGCAGACAGCCAATTTTGACTTTAAAAACAAAGGAGACATAACTCCATTGGACCTCCTTAAAAATGCGAAGTCCAAAGAAAAATCAAAGACATTATTTCCACCACAAATACTATGTAGGTTGTGTGAAGTTAATACATGAAATTCCATCCCAGGGGTCATGTTCAAAAAGTAAATCATAGCAAGTTCAGATTCCAAACACTGAAGAAAAGGAAGTCCAAACAGTGGCAGAGTAAGTTGAGACTACAAAGATTGAAGAGAAGAAAGTCCAAATGGTGACAGCAATATGTGTGTGTGTGTGTGTGTGTGTATGGAGAAGGTCCTCACGACATCACAGACAGTTGAATGTGCAAAGGTCGGGGACAAGAAAGTACAGACCGATTGACAGCCATTACAGGCTACATCCCAGTAAGTTGATACCTAAAACCTGGAAGTGAAGGATCTCCTGAAGGTGTCACTTCAGTTAGGAAGTAATTGGTAGCAAGTTGGAATTTTCTTGGGAATTAAAACTATTGACCTGCAAATTATCAAGCATAACAATCCTTTGAACATTGTAAAATAGATCTACCAAATGCTGTTCAAATGGTTTCAAAGTAGTAATCTAGAAAAACGGCCACACAAATCACGGAAAGAGGCTTTTAAAGAAAGTGAGTGCTTAACAGCACTTAAATATCTATCACTAGACAAAGAAGGGAGATGTGTGTAAATATTGCTGTTCTTTAGTCGCAAGTCTAACTTCACTAAACAGTGACCCATGATTAAATTCCTTCAACCAGAAACATCCTGTCTTTTCCTAAATGTAAACAATCCAGAACCACATTGCCCAATATATTCTTTAAGGTGGTAAGGTATGAATTGAAAAGGATTTAGCAATTAAATCTTGCAGATCTCTACCGTATATTGACACCTTTAATAGTTTGGCTCCCTTATTTGGGAATAACCTTTGAACTAAAGAACTTTGAAATGTTCAAAAAACAAAAAGAATATTGTTTTCCAACATTACCCCTCAGCAGACTGAAAGTCGATAGTATAACAAACGAGTATAAAGCAAATGTCCCAGAAAAACCCGTGTTAACAAGAACTAAATGTTCATACAAGGGCAAGAAAAAAAGATAATCAAATGAAGTAGGAACAAACATGGCAAAAACTTACTGTGACACTTGCAATGAGAAGCCATCTCATCGTATAACATGCTTCAAGTTACAGCAATCCAAGTAATCAGGGAAAAAAATAGGCTAACGATGTCTGTTGCTAATTTGCTGAAGGAAACGTTTATTCTATAACATTTTGGGATCTATATTTGTTGATTTGTCTTTTCTTATTATTGATCAGTTTTGATAATGAATCAGGAATATGTTATAAATTTGCCAAATCTAGTTATTGTCCTTCATTTCTAAAACATAAATCATACAGAGTTCATTAGAATATCAGTTTTTAAAAATTTATACTGTGTACCAATAGTGGTACATGATGCATAATGGGGCAGTTACCAATGTACCATATATGGCACACGATGTGGTTAAATTGTTAAGAGAACACATGATCAAGCAATGCTTCAATTGGACCTATGCACAGTAACCAAGTGGCCAGATGAGTGTCCGTATGGCTCACGATATCCACAACCGGGACAGCATCAAGGTCACTGTATCACAGCCTTGCCACTGAACTGCATGATGTGGATATTCAGAAAAAGAAAAAGGACACCATTGCTTGAAGCCGTTTCCCGGGGTCACCTAGGAATGAAACAAGCTAATAGCCCTGGGTGCAGACATAAATGCTGTTGATGGTGATGGTAAAAGCTGTTTTCACCTTGCTGTGAAAAGAAAAGTTTTTAATTCCGAGGATGCATCCATGGATTTACTAAACGGAGTAAGTTTTTAAATTGTTTGCGTATATATGTGTGTGTGTGAGTGTGTGCGTGTGGCTGTGTGATTTTGCCCTCCCCCACCAAAGGAAAAGGAAGTCGTCACGGAGCCCCAAAAGAAAGGGAAGCAACTGAAGAGGAGGAGATCCAGCAAGAGTGGGAAGAAGGGAGAAAAAAAAGGGAAAAGAAAGAAAAAAGAAAACAGTACGAAACCCAACCCACCCACGCCCTCTGAGTCCCATCCTTCTCCTGCAAACAGCGATTCCACCCACTCCCCGCCTACAAGAAAAACTAAAACAAGTGCAGACACACAGAACGAACAAAGCCCCAAGTCCTATTTTTTATGTGTTGTGAAGGAAAAGGACACGCAGAACTCGAAAAGGTTGGTACATAAAGACTTATGGCGCGAACATGAAGATGGTAGTTACGCGGTTTTGGAATATGAACTTATGGAGATATTGGTGAGGAAGTGTGAGGAAGAAGGTATAAAGTGGATGACAGCGCCAATGCAGGATGAAATAATAGAGATGTATGAAAGGGAAACAAAGGGTGTGATAAGAAAGGACGGAATTGTAATTGGAAATGGGTGATAAAGGACAGGTAAGTGATGCTGGCGGATGGTGCCGTTAGCATCGCTTTTCATATTATCATTTTTTCATTTAATTATTCATTGGTCATAATTTTAATTATAATGTTCTTTGTCCCCAATGTTTTGTAATGTCCCCTCTTCGTCGCCCCTTGTGGGTGATAAAGAAATAGTGTGTGTGTGAATTTGTGTATTTGTGAGTCTTTGTGTGAGTGTGAGAGAGAGACAGACAAACTTTGCTTGTCATGTATCAATTATCCCCTATCAACTCCATCCTCCATTACCATTCCGTGATCCAGTCTCCCTTTATGACCCTAGTGATATTATGTAACAAACAATATTCCATCTCCTTTCACTCTCAAAGATGTCGTCTCACCACGGTCGAGAGGGGACCCATCTCGGTTGTTGGCCATATAAACACAGCCATCACAATGTGACGGAGAAGTGGCCTATTTAATACATGAGATATTATTCTCAATTAACAATGATGCAGGATAGAAGAGATGTCAGCTTTATAGTGCTGGTGCCATGGTAAATACATCCAGTCCATTCTATGAAGAATTCTGAGTGAAACTGCTCTCTATCCTACTTCTTGTACATGACATGAATCCACTGACTTCTTGTGGATATGTCATAAGAATGTTGTGGTTAAGGTGTTAAGAGAACACATGATAAAGTGATGCTTCAATTGGACCTATGCACAGTAACCAAGTGGCCAGATGAGTGTCCGTATGGCTCACGATATCCACAACTGGACTGAATCCCGGGACAGCATCAAGGTCACTGCATCACAGCCTTGCCACTGAACTGCATAATGTCGAGGTGTGTAACCAGTGTTTTTTTGCTGTGTCTCAGGGACACTTTGGAATGATGCAGAGGTTGATAGCTAGGGATGCAGACATAAATTCTGTGCCTCAGGGTCATCTCGAAATAACACACAGATTAATAGCTAGGGATGCAGACACAAATTCTGTGTACAAAGAAGGCAACAATTGTTTGTACCTGGCTGCAAAGAAGGGGTTCCATTCTCAGGTGGAATACATAACCATGTTAGATCAATACTGCAAAGAGCTAAAACTCAGAAAAGGACAAAGGCTCTCTGATGTAGTGGTAGCTAGTTATCTAGTCCAGCAGACAGCCAATTTTGACTTTAAAAACAA
The DNA here is from genome assembly GCF_006345805.1 of Octopus sinensis. Lineage (NCBI taxonomy): Eukaryota > Metazoa > Mollusca > Cephalopoda > Octopoda > Octopodidae > Octopus > Octopus sinensis. The sequence continues at coordinate 41,742,254 of NC_042997.1, forward strand.
AGGAGACATAACTCCATTGGACCTCCTTAAAAATGCGAAGTCCAAAGAAAAATCAAAGACATTATTTCCACCACAAATACTATGTAGGTTGTGTGAAGTTAATACATGAAATTCCATCCCAGGGGTCATGTTCAAAAAGTAAATCATAGCAAGTTCAGATTCCAAACACTGAAGAAAAGGAAGTCCAAACAGTGGCAGAGTAAGTTGAGACTACAAAGATTGAAGAGAAGAAAGTCCAAATGGTGACAGCAATATGTGTGTGTGTGTGTGTGTATGGAGAAGGTCCTCACGACATCACAGACAGTTGAATGTGCAAAGGTCGGGGACAAGAAAGTACAGACCGATTGACAGCCATTACAGGCTACATCCCAGTAAGTTGATACCTAAAACCTGGAAGTGAAGGATCTCCTGAAGGTGTCACTTCAGTTAGGAAGTAATTGGTAGCAAGTTGGAATTTTCTTGGGAATTAAAACTATTGACCTGCAAATTATCAAGCATAACAATCCTTTGAACATTGTAAAATAGATCTACCAAATGCTGTTCAAATGGTTTCAAAGTAGTAATCTAGAAAAACGGCCACACAAATCACGGAAAGAGGCTTTTAAAGAAAGTGAGTGCTTAACAGCACTTAAATATCTATCACTAGACAAAGAAGGGAGATGTGTGTAAATATTGTTGTTCTTTAGTCCCAAGTCTAACTTCACAAAACAGTGACCCATGATTAAATTCCTTCAACCAGAAACATCCTGTCTTTTCCTAAATGTAAACAATCCAGAACCACATTGCCCAATATATTCTTTAAGGTGGTAAGGTATGAATTGAAAAGGATTTAGCAATTAAATCTTGCAGATCTCTACCGTATATTGACACCTTTAATAGTTTGGCTCCCTTATTTGGGAATAACCTTTGAACTAAAGAACTTTGAAATGTTCAAAAAACAAAAAGAATATTGTTTTCCAACATTACCCCTCAGCAGACTGAAAGTCGATAGTATAACAAACGAGTATAAAGCAAATGTCCCAGAAAAACCCGTGTTAACAAGAACTAAATGTTCATACAAGGGCAAGAAAAAAAGATAATCAAATGAAGTAGGAACAAACATGGCAAATGAGAAGCCATCTCATCGTATAACATGCTTCAAGTTACAGCAATCCAAGTAATCAGGGAAAAAAATAGGCTAACGATGTCTGTTGCTAATTTGCTGAAGGAAAAGTTTATTCTATAACATTTTGGGATCTATATTTGTTGATTTGTCTTTTCTTATTATTGATCAGTTTTGATAATGAATCAGGAATATGTTATAAATTTGCCAAATCTAGTTATTGTCCTTCATTTCTAAAACATAAATCATACAGAGTTCATTAGAATATCAGTTTTTAAAAATTTATACTGTGTACCAATAGTGGTACATGATGCATAATGGGGCAGTTACAAATGTACCATATATGGCGCACGACGTGGTTAAATTGTTAAGAGAACACATGATCAAGCGATGCTTCAATTGGACCTATGCACAGTAACCAAGTGGCCAGATGAGTGTCCGTATGGCTCACGATATCCACAACCGGGACAGCATCAAGGTCACTGTATCACAGCCTTGCCACTGAACTGCATGATGTGGATATTCAGAAAAAAAAAAAGGACACCATTGCTTGAAGCCGTTTCCCAGGGTCACCTAGGAATGAAACAAGCTAATAGCCCTGGGTGCAGACATAAATGCTGTTGATGGTGATGGTAAAAGCTGTTTTCACCTTGCTGTGAAAAGAAAAGTTTTTAATTCCGAGGGTGCATCCATGGATTTACTAAACGGAGTAAGTTTTTAAATTGTTTGCGTATATATGTGTGTGTGTGAGTGTGTGCGTGTGGCTGTGTGATTTTGCCCTCCCCCACCAAAGGAAAAGGAAGTCGTCACGGAGCCCCAAAAGAAAGGGAAGCAACTGAAGAGGAGGAGATCCAGCAAGAGTGGGAAGAAGGGAGAAAAAAAAGGGAAAAGAAAGAAAAAAGAAAACAGTACGAAACCCCAACCCACCCACGCCCTCTGAGTCCCATCCTTCTCCTGCAAACAGCGTCCCACCCACTCCCTGCCTACAAGAAAAACTAAAACAAGTGCAGACACACAGAACGAACAAAGCCCCAAGTCCTATTTTTTATGTGTTGTGAAGGAAAAGGACACGCAGAACTCGAAAAGGTTGGTACATAAAGACTTATGGCGCGAACATGAAGATGGTAGTTACGCGGTTTTGGAATATGAACTTATGGAGATATTGGTGAGGAAGTGTGAGGAAGAAGGTATAAAGTGGATGACAGCGCCAATGCAGGATGAAATAATAGAGATGTATGAAAGGGAAACAAAGGGTGTGATAAGAAAGGACGGAATTGTAATTGGAAATGGGTGATAAAGGACAGGTAAGTGATGCTGGCAGATGGGGCCGTTAGCATCGCTTTTCATATTATCATTTTTTCATTTAATTATTCATTGGTCATAATTTTAATTATAATGTTCTTTGTCCCCAATGTTTTGTAATGTCCCCTCTTCGTCGCCCCTTGTGGGTGATAAAGAAATAGTGTGTGTGTGAATTTGTGTATTTGTGAGTCTTTGTGTGAGTGTGAGAGAGAGACAGACAAACTTTGCTTGTCATGTATCAATTATCCCCTATCAACTCCATCCTCCATTACCATTCCGTGATCCAGTCTCCCTTTATGACCCTAGTGATATTATGTAACAAACAATATTCCATCTCCTTTCACTCTCAAAGATGTCGTCTCACCACGGTCGAGAGGGGACCCATCTCGGTTGTTGGCCATATAAACACAGCCATCACAATGTGACGGAGAAGTGGCCTATTTAATACATGAGATATTATTCTCAATTAACAATGATGCAGGATAGAAGAGATGTCAGCTTTATAGTGCTGGTGCCATGGTAAATACATCCAGTCCATTCTATGAAGAATTCTGAGTGAAACTGCTCTCTATCCTACTTCTTGTACATGACATGAATCCACTGACTTCTTGTGGATATGTCATAAGAATGTTGTGGTTAAGGTGTTAAGAGAACACATGATAAAGTGATGCTTCAATTGGACCTATGCACAGTAACCAAGTGGCCAGATGAGTGTCCGTATGGCTCACGATATCCACAACTGGACTGAATCCCGGGACAGCATCAAGGTCACTGCATCACAGCCTTGCCACTGAACTGCATAATGTCGAGGTGTGTAACCAGTGTTTTTTTGCTGTGTCTCAGGGACACTTTGGAATGATGCAGAGGTTGATAGCTAGGGATGCAGACATAAATTCTGTGCCTCAGGGTCATCTCGAAATAACACACAGATTAATAGCTAGGGATGCAGACACAAATTCTGTGTACAAAGAAGGCAACAATTGTTTGTACCTGGCTGCAAAGAAGGGGTTCCATTCTCAGGTGGAATACATAACCATGTTAGATCAATACTGCAAAGAGCTAAAACTCAGAAAAGGACAAAGGCTCTCTGATGTAGTGGTAGCTAGTTATCTAGTCCAGCAGACAGCCAATTTTGACTTTAAAAACAAAGGAGACATAACTCCATTGGACCTCCTTAAAAATGCGAAGTCCAAAGAAAAATCAAAGACATTATTTCCACCACAAATACTATGTAGGTTGTGTGAAGTTAATACATGAAATTCCATCCCAGGGGTCATGTTCAAAAAGTAAATCATAGCAAGTTCAGATTCCAAACACTGAAGAAAAGGAAGTCCAAACAGTGGCAGAGTAAGTTGAGACTACAAAGATTGAAGAGAAGAAAGTCCAAATGGTGACAGCAATATGTGTGTGTGTGTGTATGGAGAAGGTCCTCACGACATCACAGACAGTTGAATGTGCAAAGGTCGGGGACAAGAAAGTACAGACCGATTGACAGCCATTACAGGCTACATCCCAGTAAGTTGATACCTAAAACCTGGAAGTGAAGGATCTCCTGAAGGTGTCACTTCAGTTAGGAAGTAATTGGTAGCAAGTTGGAATTTTCTTGGGAATTAAAACTATTGACCTGCAAATTATCAAGCATAACAATCCTTTGAACATTGTAAAATAGATCTACCAAATGCTGTTCAAATGGTTTCAAAGTAGTAATCTAGAAAAACGGCCACACAAATCACGGAAAGAGGCTTTTAAAGAAAGTGAGTGCTTAACAGCACTTAAATATCTATCACTAGACAAAGAAGGGAGATGTGTGTAAATGTTGTTGCTCTTTAGTCCCAGGCCTAACTTCACTAAACAGTGACCCATGATTAAATTCCTTCAACCAGAAACATCCTGTCTTTTCCTAAATGTAAACAATCCAGAACCACATTGCCCAATATATTCTTTAAGGTGGTAAGGTATGAATTGAAAAGGATTTAGCAATTAAATCTTGCAGATCTCTACCGTATATTGACACCTTTAATAGTTTGGCTCCCTTATTTGGGAATAACCTTTGAACTAAAGAACTTTGAAATGTTCAAAAAACAAAAAGAATATTGTTTTCCAACATTACCCCTCAGCAGACTGAAAGTCGATAGTATAACAAATGAGTATAAAGCAAATGTCCCAGAAAAAGCCGTGTTAACAAGAACTAAATGTTCATACAAGGGCAAGAAAAAAAGCTAATCAAATGAAGTAGGAACAAACATGGCAAACACTTACTGTGACACTTGCAATGAGAAGCCATCTCATCGTATAACATGCTTCAAGTTACAGCAATCCAAGTAATCAGGGAAAAAAATAGGCTAACGATTTCTGTTGGTAATTTGCTGAAGGAAAAGTTTATTCTATAACATTTTGGGATCTATATTTGTTGATTTGTCTTTTCTTATTATTGATCAGTTTTGATAATGAATCAGGAATATGTTATAAATTTGCCAAATCTAGTTATTGTCCTTCATTTCTAAAACATAAATCATACAGAGTTCATTAGAATATCAGTTTTTAAAAATTTATACTGTGTACCAATAGTGGTACATGATGCATAATGGGGCAGTTACCAATGTACCATATATGGCGCACGATGTGGTTAAATTGTTAAGAGAACACATGATCAAGCGATGCTTCAATTGGACCTATGCACAGTAACCAAGTGGCCAGATGAGTGTCCGTATGGCTCACGATATCCACAACCGGGACAGCATCAAGGTCACTGCATCACAGCCTTGCCACTGAACTGCATGATGTGGATATTCAGAAAAAAAAAAAAGACACCATTGCTTGAAGCCGTTTCCCACGGTCACCTAGGAATGAAACAAGCTAATAGCCCTGGGTGCAGACATAAATGCTGTTGATGGTGATGGTAAAAGCTGTTTTCACCTTGCTGTGAAAAGAAAAGTTTTTAATTCCGAGGGTGCATCCATGGATTTACTAAACGGAGTAAGTTTTTAAATTGTTTGCGTATATATGTGTGTGTGTGAGTGTGTGCGTGTGGCTGTGTGATTTTGCCCTCCCCCACCAAAGGAAAAGGAAGTTGTCACGGAGCCCCAAAAGAAAGGAAGAACCAGACAGAAAGGGCAGCAACTGAAGAGGAGGAGATCCAGCAAGAGTGGGAAGAAGGGAAAAAAAAAAGGGAAAAGAAAGAAAAAAGAAAACAGTACGAAACCCCAACCCACCCACGCCCTCTGAGTCCCATCCTTCTCCTGCAAACAGCGATTCCACCCACTCCCCGCCTACAAGAAAAACTAAAACAAGTGCAGACACACAGAACGAACAAAGCCCCAAGTCCTATTTTTTATGTGTTGTGAAGGAAAAGGACACGCAGAACTCGAAAAGGTTGGTACATAAAGACTTATGGCACGAACATGAAGATGGTAGTTACGCGGTTTTGGAATATGAACTTATGGAGATATCGGTGAGGAACAGTGAGGAAGAGGGTATAAAGTGGATGACAGCGCCAATGCAGGATGAAATGATAGAGATGTATGAAAGGGAAACAAAGGGTGTGATAAGAAAGGACGGAATTGTAATTGGAAATGGGTGATAAAGGACAGGTAAGTGATGCTGGTGGATGGGGCCGTTAGCATCGCTTTTCATATTATCATTTTTTCATTTAATTATTCATTGGTCATAATTTTAATTATAATGTTCTTTGTCCCCAATGTTTTGTAATGTCCCCTCTTCGTCGCCCCTTGTGGGTGATAAAGAAATAGTGTGTGTGTGAATTTGTGTATTTGTGAGTCTTTGTGTGAGTGTGAGAGAGAGACAGACAAACTTTGCTTGTCATGTATCAATTATCCCCTATCAACTCCATCCTCCATTACCATTCCGTGATCCAGTCTCCCTTTATGACCCGAGTGATATTATGTAACAAACAATATTCCATCTCCTTTCACTCTCAAAGATGTCGTCTCACCACGGTCGAGAGGGGACCCATCTCGGTTGTTGGCCATATAAACACAGCCATCACAATGTGACGGAGAAGTGGCCTATTTAATACATGAGATATTATTCTCAATTAACAATGATGCAGGATAGAAGAGATGTCAGCTTTATAGTGCTGGTGCCATGGTAAATACATCCAGTCCATTCTATGAAGAATTCTGAGTGAAACTGCTCTCTATCCTACTTCTTGTACATGACATGAATCCACTGACTTCTTGTGGATATGTCATAAGAATGTTGTGGTTAAGGTGTTAAGAGAACACATGATAAAGTGATGCTTCAATTGGACCTATGCACAGTAACCAAGTGGCCAGATGAGTGTCCGTATGGCTCACGATATCCACAACTGGACTGAATCCCGGGACAGCATCAAGGTCACTGCATCACAGCCTTGCCACTGAACTGCATAATGTCGAGGTGTGTAACCAGTGTTTTTTTGCTGTGTCTCAGGGACACTTTGGAATGATGCAGAGGTTGATAGCTAGGGATGCAGACATAAATTCTGTGCCTCAGGGTCATCTCGAAATAACACACAGATTAATAGCTAGGGATGCAGACACAAATTCTGTGTACAAAGAAGGCAACAATTGTTTGTACCTGGCTGCAAAGAAGGGGTTCCATTCTCAGGTGGAATACATAACCATGTTAGATGAATACTGCAAAGAGCTAAAACTCAGAAAAGGACAAAGGCTCTCTGATGTAGTGGTAGCTAGTTATCTAGTCCAGCAGACAGCCAATTTTGACTTTAAAAACAAAGGAGACATAACTCCATTGGACCTCCTTAAAAATGCGAAGTCCAAAGAAAAATCAAAGACATTATTTCCACCACAAATACTATGTAGGTTGTGTGAAGTTAATACATGAAATTCCATCCCAGGGGTCATGTTCAAAAAGTAAATCATAGCAAGTTCAGATTCCAAACACTGAAGAAAAGGAAGTCCAAACAGTGGCAGAGTAAGTTGAGACTACAAAGATTGAAGAGAAGAAAGTCCAAATGGTGACAGCAATATGTGTGTGTGTGTGTATGGAGAAGGTCCTCACGACATCACAGACAGTTGAATGTGCAAAGGTCGGGGACAAGAAAGTACAGACCGATTGACAGCCATTACAGGCTACATCCCAGTAAGTTGATACCTAAAACCTGGAAGTGAAGGATCTCCTGAAGGTGTCACTTCAGTTAGGAAGTAATTGGTAGCAAGTTGGAATTTTCTTGGGAATTAAAACTATTGACCTGCAAATTATCAAGCATAACAATCCTTTGAACATTGTAAAATAGATCTACCAAATGCTGTTCAAATGGTTTCAAAGTAGTAATCTAGAAAAACGGCCACACAAATCACGGAAAGAGGCTTTTAAAGAAAGTGAGTGCTTAACAGCACTTAAATATCTATCACTAGACAAAGAAGGGAGATGTGTGTAAATATTGCTGTTCTTTAGTCGCAAGTCTAACTTCACTAAACAGTGACCCATGATTAAATTCCTTCAACCAGAAACATCCTGTCTTTTCCTAAATGTAAACAATCCAGAACCACATTGCCCAATATATTCTTTAAGGTGGTAAGGTATGAATTGAAAAGGATTTAGCAATTAAATCTTGCAGATCTCTACCGTATATTGACACCTTTAATAGTTTGGCTCCCTTATTTGGGAATAACCTTTGAACTAAAGAACTTTGAAATGTTCAAAAAACAAAAAGAATATTGTTTTCCAACATTACCCCTCAGCAGACTGAAAGTCGATAGTATAACAAACGAGTATAAAGCAAATGTCCCAGAAAAACCCGTGTTAACAAGAACTAAATGTTCATACAAGGGCAAGAAAAAAAGATAATCAAATGAAGTAGGAACAAACATGGCAAATGAGAAGCCATCTCATCGTATAACATGCTTCAAGTTACAGCAATCCAAGTAATCAGGGAAAAAAATAGGCTAACGATGTCTGTTGCTAATTTGCTGAAGGAAAAGTTTATTCTATAACATTTTGGGATCTAATATCAGTTTTTAAAAATTTATACTGTGTACCAATAGTGGTACATGATGCATAATGGGGCAGTTACCAATGTACCATATATGGCGCACGATGTGGTTAAATTGTTAAGAGAACACATGATCAAGCAATGCTTCAATTGGACCTATGCACAGTAACCAAGTGGCCAGATGAGTGTCCGTATGGCTCATGATATCCACAACCGGACTGAATCCCGGGACAGCATCAAGGTCACTGCATCACAGCCTTGCCACTGAACTGCATAATGTGGAGGTGTGTAACCAGTGTTTTTTTGCTGTCTCAGGGACACTTTGGAATGATGCAGAGGTTGATAGCTAGGGATGCAGACATAAATTCTGTGCCTCAGGGCCATCTCGGAATAACACACAGATTAATAGCTAGAGATGCTATTAATAGCTGGTGGACACTAACCACCTCAACAGTTTTATGAACCTCTTATTGATTATAGCAACATCAAAAGTATACTTTAGAAATTTTAATTCTTCTTTACTAGTCTTGATCTTTTAATCATGTGTTCACTCGTGTTCAGCTCCCCTAAAACTTACTATAGTTAGGAAGAAAGGTAGATTAAGCTGAAACGATCTATTTAGGACATCTTTATCCTGTCTAGAACACATTCTCATAGCAACATCTAGAGGATCTTACGAAGGTTGAATTTACGGACAAACATCAAATGTACATGATCAATTTGATCAAGTATACAGTAGAAGACAATAATAACACATTGATATCCATCCTGATTTTCATGTAAATTTTCATTTTCTATTTTTACTTCCACATAGAATTAAGTAAAATTGGATATTAAGAACAAAAAGAAAAGGAGACCATTGCATGAAGCCGTTTCCCGGGGTCACCTCGGAATGACACACAAGCTAATAGCCCTGGGTGTAAGCATAAATACTGTTGAATGTGATGGTAACAGCTGTTTTCACCTTGCCGTGACAAGAAAAGTGTTTAATTCCGAGGGTGCATCCATGGATTTACTAAACAAAGTTTTTAAATTGTTTGCGTATATATATGTGTGTGAGTGTGTGTGCGTGTGTGTGATTTTGTGTATTTGTGAGTCTTTGTGTGAGTGTGAGAGAGACAGACAGACAGACAGACAAACTTTGCTTGTCATGTATCAATTCTCCCCTATCAACTCCATCCTCCATTACCATTCCGTGATCCAGTCTCCCTTTATGACCCGAGTGATATTATGTAACAAACAATATTCCATCTCCTTTCACTCTCAAAGATGTCGTCTCACCACGGTCGAGAGGGGACCCATCTCGGTTGTTGGCCATATAAACACAGCCATCACAATGTGACGGAGAAGTGGCCTATTTAATAGAGGAGATATTATTCTCAATTAACAATGATGCAGGATAGAAGAGATGTCTGAGCTTTACAGTGCTGGTGCCATGGTAAATACATCCAGTCCATTCTATGAAGAATTCTGAGTGAAACTACTCTCTATCCTACTTCTTGTACACGACATGAATCCACTGACTTCTTGTGGACATGTCATAAGAATGTTGTGGTTAAGGTGTTAAGAGAACACATGATAAAGTGATGCTTCAATTGGACCTATGCACAGTAACAAAGTGGCCAGATGAGTGTCCGTATGGCTCACGATATCCACAACTGGACTGAATCCCGGGACAGCATCAAGGTCACTGCATCACAGCCTTGCAACTGAACTGCATAATGTCGAGGTGTGTAACCAGTGTTTTTTGCTATGTCTCAGGGACACTTTGGAATGATGCAGAGGTTGATAGCTAGGGATGCAGACATAAATTCTGTGCCTCAGGGTCATCTCGAAATAACACACAGATTAATAGCTAGGGATGCAGACACAAATTCTGTAAACAAAGAAGCCAACAATTGTTTGTACCTGGCTGTGAAGAAGGGGTTCCATTCTCAGGTTCAATAGATAACCATTTTAGATGAATACTGCAAAGAGCTAAAACTCAGAAAGAGATAAAGGCTCTCTGATGTAGTGGTAGCTAGTTATCTAGTCCAGCAGACAGCCAATTTTGACTTTAAAAACAAACGAGACATAACTCCATTGGACCTCCTTAAAAATGCAAAGTCCAAAGAAAAATTAAAGACATTATTTCCACCACAAATACTATGTAGGTTGTGTGAAGTTAATACATGAAATTCCATCCCAGGGGTCATGTTCAAAAAGTAAATCATAGCAAGTTCAGATTCCAAACACTGAAGAAAAGGAAGTCCAAACAGTGGCAGAGTAAGTTGAGACTTCAAAAGATTGAAGAGAAGAAAGTCCAAATGGTGACAGCAATATGTGTGTGTGTGTGTATGGAGAAGGTCCTCACGACATCACAGACAGTCGAATGTGCAAAGGTCGGGGACAAGAAAGTACAGACCGTTTGACAGCCATTACAGGCTACATCCCAATAAGTTGATTCCTAAAACCTGGAAGAGAAGTATCTCCTGAAGGTGTCACTTCAGTTAGGAAGTAATTGGTAGCAAGTTGGAATTTTCTTGGGAATTAAAACTATTGACCTGCAAATTATCAAGCATAACAATCCTTTGAACATTGTAAAATAGATCTACCAAATGCTGTTCAAATGGTATCGAAGTAGTAATCTAGAAACACGGCCACACAAATCACGGAAAGAGGCTTTTAAAGAAAGTGAGTGCTTAACAGCACTTAAATATCTATCACTAGACAAAGAAAGGAGATGTGTGTAAATGTTGTTGCTCTTTAGTCCCAGGCCTAACTTCATTAAACAGTGACCCATGATTAAATTCCTTCAACCAGAAACATCCTGTCTTTTCCTAAATGTAAACAATCCAGAACCACATTGTTCAATGTATTCTTTAAGGTGGTAAGGTATGAACTGAAAAGGATTTAGCAATTAAATCTTGCAGATCTCTACCGTATATTGACACTTTTAATAGTTTGGCTCCCTTATTTGAGAATAACCTTTGAACTAAAGAACTTTGAAATGTTCAAAAAACAAAAAGAATATAGTTTTCCAACATTACCCCTCAGCAGACTGAAAGTCGATAGTATAACAAACGAGTATAAAGCAAATGTCCCAGAAAAACCCATGTTAACAAGAACTAAATGTTCATACAACGGCAAGAAAAAAGCTAATCGAATAAAGTAGGAACAAACATGACAAACACTTACTGTGACACTTGCAATGAGAAGCCATCTCATCGTATAACATGCTTCAAGTTACAGCAATCCAAGTAATCAGGGAATAAAATAGGCTAACGATGTCTGTTGCTAATTTGCTGAAGGAAAAGTTTATTCTATAACATTTTGGGATCTATATTTGTTGATATGTCTTTTCTTATTATTGATCAGTTTTGATAATGAATCAGGAATATGTTATAAATTTGCCAAATCTAGTTATTGTCCTTCATTTCTAAAACATAAATCATACAGAGTTCATTAGAATATCAGTTTTTAAAAATTTATACTGTGTACCAATAGTGGTACATGATGCATAATGGGGCAGTTACCAATGTACCATATATGGCACACGATGTGGTTAAATTGTTAAGAGAACACATGATCAAGCGATGCTTCAATTGGACCTATGCACAGTAACCAAGTGGCCAGATGAGTGTCCGTATGGCTCACGATATCCACAACCGGACTGAATCCCGGGACAGCATCAAGGTCACTGCATCACAGCCTTGCCACTGAACTGCATAATGTCGAGGTGTGTAACCAGTGTTTTTTGCTATGTCTCAGGGACACTTTGGAATGATGCAGAGGTTGATAGCTAGGGATGCAGACATAAATTCTGTGCCTCAGGGCCATCTCGGAATAACACACAGATTAATAGCTAGAGATGCTATTAATAGCTGGTGGACACTAACCACCTCAACAGTTTTATGAACCTCTTATTGATTATAGCAACATCAAAAGTATACTTTAGAAATTTTAATTCTTCTTTACTAGTCTTGATCTGTTAATCATGTGTTCACTCGTGTTCAGCTCCCCTAAAAGTTACTATAGTTAGGAAGAAAGGTAGATTAAGCTGAAACAATCTATTTAGGACATCTTTATCCTGTCTAGAACACATTCTCATAGCAACATCTAGAGGATCTTACAAAGGTTGATTTTACGGACAAACATCAAATGTACATGATCAATTTGATCAAGTATACAGTAGAAGACAATAATGACACATTGATATCCATCCTGATTTTCATGTAAATTTTCATTTTCTATTTTTACTTCCACAAAGGGTTCAGTTCAGTTCGACATTAAGAACAAAAAGAAAAGGAGACCATTGCATGAAGTCGTTTCCCGGGGTCACCTCGCAATGACACACAAGCTAATAGCCCTGGGTGTAAGCATAAATGCTGTTGAATGTGATGGTAACAGCTGTTTTCACCTTGCCGTGACAAGAAAAGTGTTTAATTCCGAGGGTGCATCCATGGATTTACTAAACAAAGTTTTTAAATTGTTTGCGTATATATATGTGTGTGAGTGTGTGTGCGTGTGTGTGATTTTGTGTATTTGTGAGTCTTTGTGTGAGTGTGAGAGAGACAGACAGACAGACAAACTTTGCTTGTCATGTATCAATTATCCCCTATCAACTCCATCCTCCATTACCATTCCGTGATCCAGTCTCCCTTTATGACCCAAGTGATATTATGTAACAAACAATATTCCATCTCCTTTCACTCTCAAAGATGTCGTCTCACCACGGTCGAGAGGGGACCCATCTCAGTTGTTGGCCATATAAACACAGCCATCACAATGTGACGGAGAAGTGGCCTATTTAATAGATGAGATATTATCCTCAATTAACAATGATGCAGGATAGAAGAGATGTCTGAGCTTTATAGTGCTGGTGCCATGGTAAATACATCCAGTCCATTCTATGAAGAATTCTGAGTGAAACTGCTCTCTATCCTACTTCTTGTACATGACATGAATCTACTGACTTCTTGTGGACATGTCATAAGAATGTTGTGGTTAAGGTGTTAAGAGAACACACGATAAAGTGATGCTTCAATTGGACCTATGCACAGTAACAAAGTGGCCAGATGAGTGTCCATATGGCTCACGATATCCACAACTGGACTGAATCCCGGGACAGCATCAAGGTCACTGCATCACAGCCTTGCCACTGAACTGCATAATGTCGAGGTGTGTAACCAGTGTTTTTTGCTATGTCTCAGGGACACTTTGGAATGATGCAGAGGTTGATAGCTAGGGATGCAGACATAAATTCTGTGCCTCAGGGTCATCTCGAAATAACACACAGATTAATAGCTAGGGATGCAGACACAAATTCTGTAAACAAAGAAGCCAACAATTGTTTGCACCTGGCTGCGAAGAAGGGGTTCCATTCTCAGGTTCAATAGATAACCATATTAGATGAATACTGCAAAGAGCTAAAACTCAGAAAGGGATAAAGGCTCTCTGATGTAGTGGTAGCTAGTTATCTAGTCCAGCAGACAGCCAGTTTTGACTTTAAAAACAAACGAGACATAACTCCATTGGACCTCCTTAAAAATGCAAAGTCCAAAGAAAAATTAAAGACATTATTTCCACCACAAATACTATGTAGGTTGTGTGAAGTTAATACATGAAATTCCATCCCTGGGGTCATGTTCAAAAAGTAAATCATAGCAAGTTCAGACTCCAAACACTGAAGAAAAGGAAGGCCAAACAGTCGCAGAGTAAGTTGAGACTTCAAAGATTGAAGAGAAGAAAGTCCCGATGGTGACAGCAATATGTGTGTGTGTGTGTATGGAGAAGGTCCTCACGACATCACAGACAGTTGAATGTGCAAAGGTCGGGGACAAGAAAGTACAGACCGTTTGACAGCCATTAGAGGCTACATCCCAGTAAGTTGATTCCTAAAACCTGGAAGAGAAGTATCTCCTGAAGGAGGCATTTCAGTTAGGAAGTAATTGGTAGCAAGTCGGAATTTTCTTGGGAATTAAAACTATTGACCTGCAAATTATCAAGCATAACAATCCTTTGAACATTGTAAAATAAATCTACCAAATGCTGTTCAAATGGTTTCAAAGTAGTAATCTAGAAAAACGGCCACACAAATCACAGAAAGAGGCTTTTAAATAAAGTGAGTGCTTAACAGCACTTAAATATCTATCACTAGACAAAGAAGGGAGATGTGTGTAAATGTTGTTGCTCTTTAGTCCCAGGCCTAACTTCACTAAACAGTGACCCATGATTAAATTCCTTCAACCAGAAACATCCTGTCTTTTCATAAATGTAAACAATCCAGAACCACGTTGCCCAATATATTCTTTAAGGTGGTAAGGTATGAATTGAAGAGGATTTAGCAATTAAATCTTGCAGATCTCTACCGTATATTGACGCCTTTAATAGTTTGGCTCCCATATTTGAGAAGGACACTCCGGGGTCAACTCGGAATGAAACAAGCTAATAGCCCTGGGTGCAAACATAAATGCTGTTGATGGTGATGGTGATGATAACAGCTGTTTGCACCTTGCTGTGAAAAGAAAAGTTTTTAATTCCGACGGAGCATCCACGTATTTACTAAACGAAGTAAGTTATTAAATTCTTTGCATATATATATATGTGTGTGAGTGTGTGATTTTGTGTATTTGTGAGTCTTTGTGTGTGACAGACAGACAAACCTTGCTTGTCATGTATCAATTATCCCCTATCAACTCCATCCTCCATTACCATTCCGTGATCCAGTCTCCCCTTTTGACCCAAGTGATATTATGTAACAAACAACATTCCATCTCCTTTCACTCTCAAAGATGTCGTCTCACCACGGTCGAGAGGGGACCCATTTCGGTTGTTGGACATATAAACACAGCCATCACAATGTGACGGAGAAGTGGACTGTTTAATAAGGAGATATAATTCTCAATTAACAATGATGCAGGATAGAAGAGATGTCTGAGCTTTATAGTGCTGGTGCCATGGTAAATACATCCAGTCCATTCTATGAAGAATTCTGAGTGAAACTGCTCTCTATCCTACTTCTTGTACATGACATGAATCCACTGACTTCTGGTGGACATGTCATAAGAATGTTGTGGTTAAGGTGTTAAGAGAACACATGATCAAGTGATGCCTTAATTGGACCTATGCACAGTAACCAAGTGGCCAGATGAGTGTCCGTATGGCTCACGATATCCACAACCGGACTGAATCCCGGGACAGCATCAAGGTCACTGCATCACAGCCTTGCCACTGAACTGCATAATGTGGAGATGTGTAACCAGTGTTTTTTGATGTGCCTCAGGGACACATTGATATCCATCCTGATTTTCATGTAAATTTTCATTTTCTATTTTTACTTCCACATAGCATTCAGTAAAATTGGATATTCAGAACAAAAAGTAAAGGACACCATTGCTTGAAGCCATTTCCCGGGGTCACCTCGCAATGACACACAAGCTAATAGCCCTGGGTGTAAGCATAAATGCAGTTGATGGTGATGGTAACAGCTGTTTTCACCTTGCCGTGAAAACAAAAGTGTTTAATTCCAACGGTGCATCCATGGATTTATTAAACGAAGTTTTTAAATTGTTTGCGTATATATATGTGTGTGTGAGTGTGTGCGTGTGTCCGTGATTTTGTGTATTTGTGAGTCTTTGTGTGAGTGTGAGAGAGAGACAGACAGACAAACTTTGCTTGTCATGTATCAATTATCCCCTATCAACCCAATCCTCCATTACCATTCCGTGATCCAGTCTCCCCTTTTGACCCGAGTGATATTATGTAACAAACAATATTCCATCTCCTTTCACTCTCAAAGATGTCGTCTCACCACGGTCGAGAGGGGACCCATTTCGGTTGTTGGCCATATAAACACAGCCATCACAATGTGACGGAGAAGTGGACTGTTTAATAGAGGAGATATTATTCTCAATTAACAATGATGCAGGATAGAAGAGATGTCTGAGCTTTATAGTGCTGGTGCCATGGTAAATACATCCAGTCCATTCTATGAAGAATTCTGAGTGAAACTGCTCTCTATCCTACTTCTTGTACACGACATGAATCCACTGACTTCTTGTGGACATGTCATAAAAATGTTGTGGTTAAGGTGTTAAGAGAACACATGATAAAGTGATGCTTCAATTGGACCTATGCACAGTAACCAAGTGGCCAGATGAGTGTCCATATGGCTCACGATATCCACAACTGGACTGAATCCCGGGACAGCATCAAGGTCACTGCATCACAGCCTTGCCACTGAACTGCATAATGTCGAGGTGTGTAACCAGTGTTTTTTGCTATGTCTCAGGGACACTTTGGAATGATGCAGAGGTTGATAGCTAGGGATGCAGACATAAATTCTGTGCCTCAGGGTCATCTCGAAATAACACACAGATTAATAGCTAGGGATGCAGACACAAATTCTGTAAACAAAGAAGCCAACAATTGTTTGCACCTGGCTGCGAAGAAGGGGTTCCATTCTCAGGTTCAATAGATAACCATATTAGATGAATACTGCAAAGAGCTAAAACTCAGAAAGGGATAAAGGCTCTCTGATGTAGTGGTAGCTAGTTATCTAGTCCAGCAGACAGCCAGTTTTGACTTTAAAAACAAACGAGACATAACTCCATTGGACCTCCTTAAAAATGCAAAGTCCAAAGAAAAATTAAAGACATTATTTCCACCACAAATACTATGTAGGTTGTGTGAAGTTAATACATGAAATTCCATCCCTGGGGTCATGTTCAAAAAGTAAATCATAGCAAGTTCAGACTCCAAACACTGAAGAAAAGGAAGGCCAAACAGTCGCAGAGTAAGTTGAGACTTCAAAGATTGAAGAGAAGAAAGTCCCGATGGTGACAGCAATATGTGTGTGTGTGTGTGTATGGAGAAGGTCCTCACGACATCACAGACAGTTGAATGTGCAAAGGTCGGGGACAAGAAAGTACAGACCGTTTGACAGCCATTAGAGGCTACATCCCAGTAAGTTGATTCCTAAAACCTGGAAGAGAAGTATCTCCTGAAGGAGGCATTTCAGTTAGGAAGTAATTGGTAGCAAGTCGGAATTTTCTTGGGAATTAAAACTATTGACCTGCAAATTATCAAGCATAACAATCCTTTGAACATTGTAAAATAAATCTACCAAATGCTGTTCAAATGGTTTCAAAGTAGTAATCTAGAAAAACGGCCACACAAATCACAGAAAGAGGCTTTTAAATAAAGTGAGTGCTTAACAGCACTTAAATATCTATCACTAGACAAAGAAGGGAGATGTGTGTAAATGTTGTTGCTCTTTAGTCCCAGGCCTAACTTCACTAAACAGTGACCCATGATTAAATTCCTTCAACCAGAAACATCCTGTCTTTTCATAAATGTAAACAATCCAGAACCACGTTGCCCAATATATTCTTTAAGGTGGTAAGGTATGAATTGAAGAGGATTTAGCAATTAAATCTTGCAGATCTCTACCGTATATTGACGCCTTTAATAGTTTGGCTCCCATATTTGAGAAGGACACTCCGGGGTCAACTCGGAATGAAACAAGCTAATAGCCCTGGGTGCAAACATAAATGCTGTTGATGGTGATGGTGATGATAACAGCTGTTTGCACCTTGCTGTGAAAAGAAAAGTTTTTAATTCCGACGGAGCATCCACGTATTTACTAAACGAAGTAAGTTATTAAATTCTTTGCATATATATATATGTGTGTGAGTGTGTGATTTTGTGTATTTGTGAGTCTTTGTGTGTGACAGACAGACAAACCTTGCTTGTCATGTATCAATTATCCCCTATCAACTCCATCCTCCATTACCATTCCGTGATCCAGTCTCCCCTTTTGACCCAAGTGATATTATGTAACAAACAACATTCCATCTCCTTTCACTCTCAAAGATGTCGTCTCACCACGGTCGAGAGGGGACCCATTTCGGTTGTTGGACATATAAACACAGCCATCACAATGTGACGGAGAAGTGGACTGTTTAATAAGGAGATATAATTCTCAATTAACAATGATGCAGGATAGAAGAGATGTCTGAGCTTTATAGTGCTGGTGCCATGGTAAATACATCCAGTCCATTCTATGAAGAATTCTGAGTGAAACTGCTCTCTATCCTACTTCTTGTACATGACATGAATCCACTGACTTCTGGTGGACATGTCATAAGAATGTTGTGGTTAAGGTGTTAAGAGAACACATGATCAAGTGATGCCTTAATTGGACCTATGCACAGTAACCAAGTGGCCAGATGAGTGTCCGTATGGCTCACGATATCCACAACCGGACTGAATCCCGGGACAGCATCAAGGTCACTGCATCACAGCCTTGCCACTGAACTGCATAATGTGGAGATGTGTAACCAGTGTTTTTTGATGTGCCTCAGGGACACATTGATATCCATCCTGATTTTCATGTAAATTTTCATTTTCTATTTTTACTTCCACATAGCATTCAGTAAAATTGGATATTCAGAACAAAAAGTAAAGGACACCATTGCTTGAAGCCATTTCCCGGGGTCACCTCGCAATGACACACAAGCTAATAGCCCTGGGTGTAAGCATAAATGCAGTTGATGGTGATGGTAACAGCTGTTTTCACCTTGCCGTGAAAACAAAAGTGTTTAATTCCAACGGTGCATCCATGGATTTATTAAACGAAGTTTTTAAATTGTTTGCGTATATATATGTGTGTGTGAGTGTGTGCGTGTGTCCGTGATTTTGTGTATTTGTGAGTCTTTGTGTGAGTGTGAGAGAGAGACAGACAGACAAACTTTGCTTGTCATGTATCAATTATCCCTATCAACCCAATCCTCCATTACCATTCCGTGATCCAGTCTCCCCTTTTGACCCGAGTGATATTATGTAACAAACAATATTCCATCTCCTTTCACTCTCAAAGATGTCGTCTCACCACGGTCGAGAGGGGACCCATTTCGGTTGTTGGCCATATAAACACAGCCATCACAATGTGACGGAGAAGTGGACTGTTTAATAGAGGAGATATTATTCTCAATTAACAATGATGCAGGATAGAAGAGATGTCTGAGCTTTATAGTGCTGGTGCCATGGTAAATACATCCAGTCCATTCTATGAAGAATTCTGAGTGAAACTGCTCTCTATCCTACTTCTTGTACACGACATGAATCCACTGACTTCTTGTGGACATGTCATAAAAATGTTGTGGTTAAGGTGTTAAGAGAACACATGATAAAGTGATGCTTCAATTGGACCTATGCACAGTAACCAAGTGGCCAGATGAGTGTCCGTATGGCTCACGATATCCACAACCGGACTGAATCCCAGGACAGCATCACAAAGAAGGCAACAATTGTTTGCGCCTGGCCGTGAAGAAGGGGTTCCATTCTCAGGTTCAATAGATAACCATTTTAGATGAATACTGCAAAGAGCTAAAACTCAGAAAGAGATAAAGGCTCTCTGATGTAGTGGTAGCTAGTTATCTAGTCCAGCAGACAGCCAATTTTGACTTTAAAAACAAACGAGACATAACTCCATTGGACCTCCTTAAAAATGCGAAGTCCAAAGAAAAATCAAAGACATTATTTCCACCACAAATACAATGTAGGTTGTGTGAACTTAATACATGAAATTCCATCCCTGGGGTCATGTTCAAAAAGTAAATCATAGCAAGTTCAGACTCCAAACATTGAAGAAAAGGAAGTCCAAACAGTGGCAGAGTAAGTTGAGACTTCAAAGATTGAAGAGAAGAAAGTCCAAATGGTGACAGCAATATGTGTGTGTGTGTGTGTGTGTGTGTGTATGGAGAAGGTCCTCACGACATCACAGACAGTTGAATGTGCAAAGGTCGGGGACAAGAAAGTACAGACCGATTGACAGCCATTAGAGACTACATCCCAGTAAGTTGATTCCTAAAACCTGGAAGAGAAGGATCTCCTGAAGGAGGCACTTCAATTAGGAAGCAATTGGTAGCAAGTTGGAATTTTCTTGGGAATTAAAACTATTGACCTGCAAATTATCAAGCATAACAATCCTTTGAACATTGTAAAATAGATCTACCAAATGCTGTTCAAATGGTATCGAAGTAGTAATCTAGAAAAACGGCCACACAAATCACGGAAAGAGGCTTTTAAAGAAAGTGAGTGCTTAACTGCACTCAAATATCTATCTCTAGACAAAGAATGGAGATGTGTGTAAATGTTGTTGCTCTTTAGTCCCAGGCCTAACTTCACTAAACAGTGACCCATGATTAAATTCCTTCAACCAAAAACACCCTGTCTTTTCCTAAATGTAAAAAACCCATCGAGAAACTGGTCGACAAGTTGCAAACGTGTGCCACACCAGGCAGGAGTATCCATAACAACCTCCATCTGATACGCTACATCATAGACAGGGTAGTTAAGGGACCTGGCATGGGCGGCGTGCTGACCAATTTGGATCAATCCAAAGCTTTCAATAGGGTAGACCATCGATACTTGGAGACTGTCTTCATAGCAGCTGGTCTCAGTACTGTTTTCCGTGGTTGGATTGCTGCCTTATACAATGCCATCCATTCAGTAGTTTGTGCGAATGGGCATCTCTCCAGACCATTTGACATTGCACGTTTGGTCCATTAGGGATGCCCCCACTTGTCACTTATGTACGTATTGACTCTTCTATGGAAGCTGGCGATGTTAAGGGGCATCCCTCAAGAACTGGGTTACATGCTAGTGTCTAGCAACGGTCAAATTGATCTGGTCGGCAAGACACTAAAAAAACGCATAGCAGTAATGGGAGCAAAAATTAACTGGGAAAAGTCCGTGGGCTTGCAGCTCAGAACCTGGAGAAGCAAGCCCATGCCGTCCAACTTCATCTCATTCATGAGACTCTGGACAGCTGGACCGGTTAAATTACTCGGGATCTGGACCTCCAAATGGAGAAATGGGATGAGGTAACGAGTAGGGTGGCTACTCTCACCCAGCAATTAGCCGAAAGGAAGCTATCCCTAGAAGATTTAATTGGAATTTCAGAGAAAAATAATGGAGAAGAGTATGAATATGTATGTGTTTTGTTAAGTCGTTATTTTGATAGTGTAGAGG
The DNA here is from genome assembly GCF_006345805.1 of Octopus sinensis. NCBI lineage: Eukaryota > Metazoa > Mollusca > Cephalopoda > Octopoda > Octopodidae > Octopus > Octopus sinensis. Next base: position 41,763,631 of record NC_042997.1, read on the forward strand.
AGGTATGACGATGATCTTAGAAAGAACCTGGGTACCGACGAATACCTAACCTACCTGTTCAGGACAACATTTGGGCCAGAGATCCCTGGCCTGGCAGTGCTAACGAGAAGCACCACCTGTTTGAGATAAAGTCTACAGGCATGGCTCTAGAAACACCGGGTCAACCTGTCCGAGATGCAGTCAGAGCGACGAATCCGTTCTGCATACACTTGCAGTGTCAAACCATTTCCAACCTGTGGGCTTATCTCGAACAACTGTCATGTCGCGTATGGGACGAGTTACTTTATCAGCTGAGTCTAACGTTAATATTGCTCCGCCTCCTTACTTCAAACGGGAAGGAAGAGCTGTTTTCAGTGTACTAGTGGCTATGGCAAAAGAATGTGTATGGTGGACGCATTTGAAAGGCCTTGAAACAAAAACTTCCCTCTTTGGTCAATCACTCAACTTTTTCAAGTATCACTTGAAAAGGAAGATGAGAGTATAGAGGGAAGTTTTGCCTAGTGAATGTTTCATGAAAAGATGGGTGAATGTAGCAAGGATGGCACATGTGAATGATGGAACCACCTTGAGCATAGTCCTATGAACCACAGAGAAAGAGAGTACTTCACTAAGGTACTTTTGTATTTCAATGCCCGAGGTTAGCATGGGCTTTTCTGTCCAAGGATAAACCTAATGTGTTTTTTCACATTTTTACTGGGATACACAATCCCTTTTGATCAGAAATTTATTTTCTTTTTTACTCTATTTTCTTTCTTCTCTCAAAAAGAAAAGCTCTACATGGTATTTTGTCTCCTGTGTGGCTAATAAAGAAAATTAGGAGTCATATCATTCTATTAGGTTTGCTGAATTTGGTTTGTTCAGCAAGACTAGCCTCCACACTATGGCAACTGTCCAGCTTTGTATTATGGAACTATAACCACAATTTAAGTTCGTTCCAATACATTCCAGTAATTTACACATTTGCTGTGACAAATCCACTGGTTTTATCAGACCTTTTGTGCCAGAGAAACATAGACATATTTTCTCTGTATTACATAATCTTTCTCACCCTGGATGGGATGCAACAATTAAACTTATTAGCAATTATTTTGTTTGACCCGGAATGAACAAGGACATATGTACACAGGCGCAATCCTGTTTAAAATATCAAAAGTCTAAAGTACATTGATAAATCAAAACACCTCTTGGTACTAATGCAAATCCAGATGCTAGGTTCCAGCATTTTCACAGTCATTGTGGCACCTTTACCATCCGTGAATAGTAATTATTTGTTGACCTGTATCAACTGTGTTTCGAGCTGACCAAAAGCCACAACAATCAAGGACATTTCACCAACAACAATTGTACAAACTTTTTTAGAAAAACTGGATTTCTCATTTTGGAGTTTCCAAAACTTTTAAAAACTGACAGAGGAAGACAATTTGAAGCTTCACTTTTTTTTCCAAGTTCATTAATTTCTTAGGTTTACATAGAATCACAACTGATCATCCCCAAGTAAACAGAATGATTGCAAAGACATTTCACAAAAAATGGTCACCTCTAATATTAATAAGGATAAGATCCACTGTAAAGGAAAACTTAGTGTTCTCCTGCTCAATTAGCATACGGTTAAATGTTTGAAGAGTCAATCTATGTGCAACATAATCCTACAGATTAGATTTCCAGACTCCCACGATTTACATCCAATTTATCCATCTTTCCATTTACAGACACCAAAGGCTCACATTCCTTCAGACATTAAAACATCTGCATTCAAGAACATGAAAATACAATTGGAAAAGATTACCAAAACATGTGATCCTGATATTAAATTAAAACAATAACATCAAGGCTAACATCCTGAAACATTGTCTGAGACAGGAAGGGCCACGTAGCAAGAATGAGAGAAATGAGGATGCTGCACCAAATTTTGTAAGGTGAAGTTTCCACTGGAAGAACGCTCTGTGACCATCCCTTCCATCGATAAAAGGATCAGCTGAAGCAAAGACTAAAACTGACTGGCATCAATCCCAAAGCCAGGGATATTGAAGCTGAGGACAAACTTGAAAAATAAACAAGAGAAACACAAATGCAAACCATTTCCTCCACTCTGCAACAAGGGATTAAGGTCTGCAGAAGGAGTGGTAGTACCAACTGCACCACAGAAACAGATTTTACATGAATTTCATAGTGGACACCTGAGGATGTTGAGAATGAAAGCTTTGAAAAGGAGTTGTGAGTATTGGCTGACACTGGACCAGGACATTGAAAATTTGGTTAAATCTTGTAGCCAAGGCACCACAAATGAAAAACCAATCATGGCCTGAGACAGACAGAGTCCATTGTCTATATAGACTACACTGGACCAGTGAATAGAGACTACTACTTGATCGTTGTTGATAGCTTTATCAAGTGGTCGGAAGTCTGTGGGTGCAGTCAACCAACCTCAAAGTTCCTGAATCAACTATTTGCTCGATACAGTGTTCCAGACACCATAGTATTGGACAATGGAACATAATTTAAAGGACATGTTCAAGAAATTGTACAAAATGCATGCTATCAAGTATGTTTACCCCACTCTACACCCGAGGTCAAATGGGCAAGCACAACGATTTGTAGATACTTTCAAGTAAGTGTTAGAGAGAGAGAGAGAAAAGAAAAAAAGGAATGAGTTAGGAAACGATGAAGTACTAACTAAATTCTTATGGGTGTACAGAATAACACCCAATATGAATATCAGCTCAGGCATGTTGCCTGCAGATCTAATGTTCATTCGAAAGATTAAATTGATCATCGACAAATTGTTGCCAAAGGGAAAAATGTATAAAGACAGAAAAAATTCAACGAAACATTTTGATGTCAGAAACAAAGTTCATTTCAAAGTCTACAAGAACGGTACACAGAGTTGGCAGGATGGTGTAGTGATTAAAAGAATTGGTAACATGATCTATTTAATAAAGGGCCAATACTGGGCACATAAACAACACCTAAATCAAATAGAGAATACACATACAGAAAAAAGGAAGGAAATTCCAAGGGAAGTGCTTTACGAGATGTTCAATGTGCCACCACCGAAAGAGATTGAGCAGTAACAGAAAATGTAAATAGACTAAATATTAGGATATAATTCCTAAGCAGAAAAGGTGCTGAACTCCCTAAGGAACAAAATTCTGCCTGATTTTTATATAGGACTGGATTTAAACTGAAGGGAACCCTGTGCATTTCAAAACTGCTGGGCCTCTCGGAGACCAGACTGAAAATTTTGGAAAATCAATCTTAAACTCGTATATTGCTGTAATTTACTTTAATTTTTGTAGGACTATTTCTTGTCACCTAATCGCACTAATTGGTAATTTATATAAATAGATTTATAGAAACAAATATCTGAAGTTCTAAAATAATTAAAACATAGAATAAAAAAAAAATGTAGTCTAATTCGACTTGAGTTAAAAGTCTATACCTCTGTAGGATGGTTGAAAATGTTATGACTGATACCTTAAAAATATCTTAAAAACACAGAACTTTGTAGGGAGTTCTGAGTGAAGCACACCATTTAATCTGTTGTAACATTTTCAGAAATTTTTGGCGAATGTGTTCTAAACAATTTCCCTATGATTATACAAAAAATTTCAACATTGCATCTGTTATTTGGAAATCATTATATCTCTCCTATTTTTTTTTATTAAGGCATATCACTTCTCATTGTGACCTTTAAGGGAGATTTAATTGTTTCTGACATCCCACGACCACCTGGAACCTTCCTCATTTCTTTGTCACTGACATGTATTGATGGGTTTCAAAATTTTTCTCCCCATCATTTTATCAAATGATGATTCTGAAGTAACAGGAGTTTTTTTCATCCCAAGGGTGGAACACTGTTCCGATGTAAGAGAAAAAAAAAAATCAACACCACACAGAATAAAGGCAGTCCATTAGTATGTGTGTCTTTTTTTATCTTTTATCTTTTACTTGTTTCAGTCATTTGACTGCGGCCATGCTGGAGCACCGCCTTTAGTCGAGCAAATCGACCCCGGGACTTATTCTTTGTAAGCCCAGTACTTATTCTATCGGTCTCTTTTGCCGAACCGCTAAGTGACGGGGACGAAAACACACCAGCATCGGTTGTCAAGCAATGCTAGGGGGACAAACACACACATATATATATATATATATATATTATATATACGTATATACGACAGACTTCTTTCAGTTTCCGTCTACCAAATTCACTCACAAGGCATTGGTCGGCCTGGGGCTAGAGCAGAAGACACTTGCCCAAGATGCTACGCAGTGGGACTGAACCCGGAACCATGTGGTTGGTTAGCATGCTACTTACCACACAGCCACTCCTGTGTGTGTTTAAGAAAAAAAGATATTTACTAACCAATAATTATGCTATCAAAACAATTTATCATTTACATATGTCTGAAATCTCTGCAGAAATCCTAGCAAAGTCCTTTTCACTGCCACTATGATAAATACCAGTGAAGTCTAATTCAAGAATCTGCAAAGTTTTACAGGGTGGGGCTGGCTTAGATGAAAAAATTTAAGCCAAAAAAATATATTTTGCATAATCATACAAGATATTTCAAAACAGATCTGTAAAAATTTTCAACACCAAAAAGCTAAAAATTCATCACCCTTTACATGGTGTCATTCAATTTGTAATTAATAATAGGATGCCATGTGCATGAACAAGTTTTAAAAACATTTTGAATTTGGATTTCCAAGGAATTCAAGCATAATTTATACGAAAGGCTTCTTTCAGTTTCCATCTACCAAATGGCCTCACAAGGCTTTAATCAGCACATGTGGTTGAGAAGCAAACTTCTTAACCACGCAGCCACTCATGTAGACAATGAAAAAATAGATATAGGACTAAAAAAATCAAGAGACAAATTGTCCTAAATCTCTAAAAATATTACCAGCCATTGCAGGTTTCCCCAAGCACTGTGACTACAAGATGAGCACTCACTGAGTCTGGTTTCACCAACAGCATGGTTCTTGGACGCCTTCAACAACAACCAATGAATCTGCAAAGGAAATTCAATCAACACGTTTAAATATTAAAAAGCAAAAAAACAAAAAAAAAAAAAAAAAAAACAAAGAAAGCAGTGAAGTATATAACTGTAATGGTATTACCAGTTTAGATGGTGTGTGTGTGGTACGTTTGGCCTTGTAAATAAGTCATTCACTGTTTTGTTATGTGTTTCTCCATGACAAAACAGGAAATCAAAATGTGTCACATGCAAGTATGAACTGGTAATAACCTTGCATTTAAAGTAGAACCCTTCCGTTAATTTATCTTCCAAACACCAGATTAGTACTGATAAAGTTATTTTATTATTAAATCCTTTAATATTCTTAAGCATGTATTTGAACAAAAATATAGCAATGTAAAGGATTAAACCTTCATCCACTTCATTAAGGCATACTTTCTATGACCAGCTTGCTCTTCCTGTCATCATAGCTCACATGTTAGCAAGAGAATATTTCCTGTAGAAATCGCTCAAACACAATGGCCAAAAATAATTTCATGACAGACTGCAAACAAACAACATTGCTTCTATGACAGTGGCATTTGTTTACAACTAGCACAATCTCAACATAAATAGACACAAACATACACACCATACTCATGCAGACACACACAATGGGCTTTTTTTCAGCTTCTATCTACCAAATCCTCTCTCAAGGATTTAATCGGTCAGAGACTTGGTGTAGAAGAAACTGGACCACAGCATCATCCAATGGAAGTGAACCCAAAACCACAAGGTTGCAAAACAAGCCTCTTAAAAACACACCCACAGTTACATCTATGTTACTGTAATAATGAAATTTGCAGCAATCTTTTCTTACCTGGTCTCATGATGCAACTGCAACACTAGTCCCATTGCTAACATTCATTGCACCTGATTTGTCAGCAGCCATTTAGACATCGTGCTTCTCTTTGTCATTCAGCAAATCATGAATGGCTTCATTGTAAATCTCAAGGAAGGACACATTGAATTCATACTGAAATAGAAAAGTAAAGACTAGATGAATAAACAGCAACAAGAGTAACCAGAGATCAACAGATTTTGTTTTAATGTTTCTGCATGAGAGGAGCTATATCCTATTACACCAAGTGTAATATGGTTGACAAAGGGAGAAGAAGAATAAGGATCAGGCTAAAACCCGAAGCACGTTCCTTTTGGTCACTTAAGCCCTTTAGCATTTGAACCGGCAATATTTGGCAGAAATAGTCTACCTGTTTTATGTCCAAACTGGCCAAATCCAACCTCTCACACCTACCAAACAATGTTATTCTAAAAATAATCACATCATTGTAAAATCTTGGAGCTTCAGTATAATTCATGATTAATTGAAAATAATGTGAATAAATAGGCATTGCATTTCATAGAATTATCTGAATGCTAAAGGGTCAAAACAGGCCGTGTCCAGTCCAAATATTCCACCTGTTTTACATTCCAACCATTAAAGTGAATTCTAAAATGGATGTGTTACAGGATTTTAAATAAAAAGATTTCATTTCAAGATTACATGGCATCTTGGACCTACAACTAGATTGAAGAACACAGACAGGCCATGACACATTGAGCCTGAAGAAATCAAAGTTACAAAAGGAAAAAAAATGAATCAATCACCATCCTTTGCTTCCGATATGTATTACCCCAGCAAATTGCAATTTGAAGGAAAAATGCTTCAATAATATGCTCCTTTAACCTAGGATTTGGCAAAAGGGTCAATATTAACCCCTGCAGGTCTATATAACAATGAAACAATTTTGAACATTAGGGGTGCTAAATTGTTAGCACCCCTAAATCTGGAAGAACAGTAAGTTGAAGCTAAAACTGCCAAATATCACGGCAATTACTAGTCTTCAAATATTCCTCCAATATCAATAGAATATGACAATTTTTTTTGCTCTTTCACAATTTCATTTAATTTCTTTAAATATTAATTAGATAAAAAAAAAAAGTAATGACACAATTATTTCCTAACTGGGAAATTTTTTTTTTATCATTCCTAATTTTTGATTTAGAAATTTATATGATGGGGGTCAATAAGTTATTAACGACTGCAAGAAAGGGACAAGGACATAAATTTGCAACAAAACCTATGAAAATATCAGAGAAAGAAAATGGAATTCATGAGAATCTTTTATTATTTGCTATGATCACTATGACTCATCAGGGGGGATGCTATACAAACAGGTGCATCATAGGGGTGGATGACTTACAAAAAGGTATCTCATCTTAATCTCAGTTTCACTTATTTCTATTGAAATACATTTTGGTAGTCGTGTGTAACTTGTCTACATGATCAGAGTGAATAATAGAAGGGTCTTGTGATTTCCATTTTCTTTCTCTCATATTTTGTAAACTCAATGGACACAAAGGAATTCCTGAAATAAATCCAGTGGCATATACATCCATATTATTAATGACATCAGGGAACCAAATACCAGAAATGGGCTTTAAACAGCAGATTACAATGAGTTTATCTGCCATTTACTGAATCTGAGACATTTTCGGGTAAGTTACAAGTGCATTTTTAGGTTTTCTGCCAACCAACCAATTCAATGATTTTACTAAGATTTGGTGTACAGGAAGTACTTGTGCAGATGAATAATTTCCAGTGGGTGTAGCTTGCACTGCACTACCCTCACCTATTGGCTGAAGAAGACTTTTTAGCTGGTGTGACATGAAAATTGGCAAAACCAAGAACATCCAAGTTTTATTTCGGAGATTTCCTTCTTCTAAGTAAAAGAGCTTCTACCTGCCCAAGAGGTAAGCTATTCCATTTTAGGCACCAAACCAACACCTAAACACTCTATAAAATGATTGAATATCACAGATATACACACAATAGAGTTGACAGAGGAACAATAATTGTCAATGTCTATAAGAATTTATATTTATCCTTATTTTGAATGTTAGTAAACCAACTAATAGCCTTAACTATTTAACCACAGTTCGAGAGATACTTTATTTCTAAGCATAGGTATGGATTTATCTAAAATTATTTTACTTAATCTACCCAAGTCCAACTTACCAGGGCATCTAACCTTTGGGTCAGTTTGGAAGTTATCATTATGGTCTTGTTTGTTTTGTCCAAGTACACAAATAATTCCATCCTTGGATTTTAGGTTTGTTATTAAATCCTTGGGTTTTTTTTCTAGTGTGCATTTACTCTAAGTGGATGTTTGAGAAATTTAATGTTTGATTTACAGTCCATAATTGAGTGTGTCTGTATCAGAATAACTGTTATGACGAGATACATCTCTTTCTGGAGATGCAACTGCATATACACACCAATTTAAAATATCCTCAACCTATGAGCATTGATTGATTGATTCTAGAACTGCATGTTTTTTAGGTTTTTTTTATATATATGCGTAAATGTCTATGTATTTACACATTTTTTTTTTATTCATCTCTCATAATGGGATATTTTAATTCTGTTATTTATTTTACATTTATATTATTCATTTAAAATTTTCTTTATTTTAATTTTACTTTTTATTTTATTCTTTACCTTATTACTCATTATATTCCAACTGATCTGTCAACCATTCACCCACACATAAGAATAAAAAAACAATAACTCCTTATTTAGTCTGCTTGCAAGAATGGAAGGGTCCATGTGTAATATCTTCATGTATATCTTTCTCGGATGAAATTATGCTCATAACACATAAATGCAAACTTAAAGCATAAATTCGTAATTTACCCTATTGAGCACTAATGGAAACGGCTGTAAGAAGTAAAGATTAACAATCTTTTAATGATAAATAATTATCTTAACTCTCCAGTTTCTTTCCTTCATTTAACTGAACATAAACTTTACACACACACACACACACACACACAAGGGGTGCTGAAAAGTTCCTGGCTTTAAGTGTATCATGAAAGGCTTGGCTGGAGGCACAACCTTCTTAGTTCTTTTAAAGGGCTTAGAAAAACTGAAGGACCATTGCAAAAAGTGTGTGAATCTGAGAGGGGAATATATTCAATAAAATCATAACTGTTCCCCAATGTATTTTCTTTTACCCAAAACCAGGAATTTTTCAGTACCCCTCATATAAAATAGTGTGTAGAATATCAGGCATAAAAAAAAGGCCCTTTGAATGGGAAAGAGTTAAAGGCTGCCCATGAGACAGACGCATTTGTCATATTAACAGATGTGGGTTGACCTTTATTCCATTGAAGGATTTCTTTTAACCCAATATTCTACTTGCTGTTATTGAAAGCTTTATCTGTTCCTCCATGAAAAAAAATTTACTTCAATTCTGATAAATTTTTAAAATTCTTATAATGTAAGCATATTATTCATATGCATGTGTGTGTGTGTATATATATATATATATCATCCTTTAATGTCCATTTTCCATGCTGGCATGGGTTGGATGGTTTGACAGAGGTCTGGAAAGCCAGCGGCTGTGCCAGGCTCCAATCTGATCTGGCAATGTTTCCACAGCTAGGTGCCCTTCCTAACAACAATCACCCTGAGAGTGCAGTGGGTGCTTTTTACGTGCCACCAGCACAGGAGCCAGTTGGGCGAGCCTGGCATCGATCATATTCAGATAGTACTTTTTACATGCCTTTGGCACAGAGATATACACACACACAAATACATGAAAAAGTCCTTCCCATGACATAGGCTCATAAAACCAATATCTTGAATTCTGTGGCGTATATATTCTCCCACTCCTGGATAAGATGCCAGTCTGTCACAGGATTACTCATCTTTGCCAGCAGCAACATGAAATTAAGTGTTTTGCTCAAGAACACAATGCATCACTCATTCCAGGAATCAAAGCCACAATTTTATGATCATGAACGCAGCACCTGTGTGTGTGTGTGTGTGTGTGGTGTGCCATTACTTAACTGATTAAGTTTTCACAACATTGAGTAAATAATTGTTACTTTTTAGGTTATCAAATGGTTTGACAAAACTGATTAGTAAAAGTTAAAATATATGATAAGCCTGCGATATTTGAGTATATATACACACACACACAATTTCCATAAAATTACGATTGACAAATCAAGAATGGAAAATCTTTAATCTCCATCATTCAAATGAAAATTTAAATATCATTTATTACTTTACATATACACTTTTCTCCCTCAAGACCTGTTTCTTAAAAATAACTTCCAGCCTAAATGCTACCAGGATATTTCCCATGATAAAAATTGCTTTATTCTGCTTTACTGTCCTTTTTTTCATTTTCATTTCCATTTTTGTTGTTCTTTGTCCTAAGTAATCAAGAACCTGACCTTTTTCCTATTGATTAAAAATAACTCAAGGCTTCTGTCCTATGTTGTTCAAACATTTAAAATAGAAATCAAAATAGGTTATCACAGATTTCATTTCTGATTAAATCAAAATCATCATCATCATCGTTTTCAAGCCCTCCACCTTTCCATACCTGCATGGATATCAGAACATCTAATATCTTAAATTTACGACAGCAACATTTAATAACATTTTAAATTTATAGCAGAAACATTTGACAATTTCTTAGATTCAAAGTAGCAATGCTTAAAAAACCCTTCAGTTCATAAGAACAACATTTAACAATGCCCATGGTTTGGGTTTCAGTTTAACCACACATAGTTGCACGTTGGGCCAAGTGCTTTCTACCACAGGCCCTGAACAATCAAGGCCTTGCAAGTGGATTTGGTAGGCAGAAACTGAAAGAATCCAATTGTACACGTGTAACCTTATCTAGACATCATCTGAGAGTTGCAAATGAGCATCATCATCATCATCATCATCATCATACAAAGGTTATTCGTTTCTAGTTTTCCATGGGAAACATGGCTAGCTATCAAAAAATGTTACCTTGCTTGCAAACAGACGAGAGATGATGACAAGAGGAGCATCCAGCTAAAGAAAATATGCCTCAACAAATTCCATCTGACTCGTGTAAGCAATGAAAAGTGGACATTAAATGACAGTCACAATGATGACATGTACAACAGATTTTATAGTTCCCAGCTCACAAATTCTTTCTCAAGGCCTTGTTTAGCCTGCATTTACTTGCCTATGGTGCCATGCAATAGGACTGAATCAGAAATCACACATTGCTGGCAACATCCATCTAAATTTGAAATTTTAACCTGCCAAGGATAACTTTACATATTTCTTCCTCTGAGATTCAAGGAAATTAGTATAAGAAAGAATATAGTCTATGTGGCTATATATAAGAACCATTGAGGATATCAAATCAAAAATTTCAAATGAAGATAAATAATCACTGTTGAACTGACAAACAACAGATTAAACAATTGACTCAGTTAAAGAAACAGCAGCTAAAACTATACAAGGCAGCATATTTTAACAAAAATAAAACCATACCAATATTCACAATCAGTTATAAACTCTTGAATAATCACCAAGAAGATTCATAAAATGCAAGATTTTTTTTTTTTTTTTATATCAGGTTTTTAAATAGAAACTTACCTTCTAACCTTTCTCAACTAATAATTCAACGGTTTCAAACACCTGAACAGCAGCTCTTGGAATCATACCCATCATCTCATCTTCTACATTACCAACTTCCATTGTATATGCTTTACCGGGACCAGGGTGGACTTATCCAAAGATGCAAACATCATAGCCACTGGGTGCAAACTGAAATAATAAGGTAATATATATATATATATATATTATATTAAATTAGAGACAAAACCACTATTAGGCAAATCATACAATGAAAAACTTAAGCCAATACATAAGATTATTTAAATATCTGTAAGTTTGGATTTATTCCCTAATATTTATTATTAATTAATATATTGATAAATTACGTATATTGAGTGTAATATCTCAACTTCGTAAATTATGGAATTTACAGGTAAGATAGAACCGCTATTTTGGAATTCATCATTGAAGGATATTCCAGTACCTATTTCTTTATTACCCACAAGGGGCTAAACACAGAGGGGACAAACAAGGACAGACATAGGTATTAAGTCGATTACATCGACCCCAGTGCGTAACTGGTACTTAATTTATCGACCCCGAAAGGATGAAAGGCAAAGTCGACTAATCTTATGTATTGGCTTAAGTTTTTCATTGTATGATTTGCCTAATAGTGGTTTTATCTCTAATTTAATATAATATAATATTTTACAATAAAATTGGATTCAATCCTAAATCTGATTTTTCCCTGTAAGTTTGGATTTATTCCCTAATATTTATTATTATATATATGTATATATATATATATATACTCAATATATATTTGATATATATATATACTCAATACAGAGATGGATGGAGGAGAAAATAGATAGAAAAATCGATAGAGCACCACGTTCCGAGTTCAAATATCACCCAAACCAAATGTACCTTATGCCTTTCTGAGGTTGATAAGTAGCAATCATCTTCTACATTACCACCTTGCATTGGTCCTACCAGGACCAAGGTGGACTTATCCAAAGATGCAAACATTATAGCCATTTCAAACGATTGCAGAGGATTTCTCGAAAAGGCACGGTACCTAACTTACATAGCTAGAAATAGATGTCAAAATCGCGCACAGATCATAGACAAGTGTCTTCCATATTCCATAGGTAGAAATAGCAGCCAAACCCGCACGAATCAAGGACATCTCATATTCATAAAACAGAGAACAGACACAAAGAATTGAGTCGCCAAAAAGCGAAAGTCTCCAGAATTAAAAGCATCGAATTGTTTAATACTTACGGAAATGATTCATAAAGGATAGTGTTGTTGTGTGTGCGGGAGTTGAGAAATGCATTGCAAGACCGAAGTATAATGATTTCTTTTAATGCAAGTCATCATCAAGAGGGCGGAACCAGGTTCAATGCGCATGCGTCTCTACTGTCCCGGAATATTTAATGCGCATGCGTCTCTACTATCCCGGAAATGTTTTATTCCTACCCACAAGGGGCAACGTAGAGGGGACAATACAATCGGGAAAAATAAAATAATGAATTATGAAGTTTGTACAATGTGGTGTAATGCCCACTCGATCCCCGAAATCGAGCGGTTACACGTTTCCGTCGATTTCCGTAAAAAATGTAAACACTGAATCGGCCATACATACATACATACATACACACACACATACATACACACACATACATAGATACATACACACACACATACATGCAGACATACATATACACATACACCGCGTAAAAAATTTCAGTTATCTCTCTCTTTCACACATTACTCTCTCTGTCTCTTCGCACACACTAACAGAAGCACTTCACTTACACAACATACTGTCTGTCTCCCACACCCCATCAAACACTCACACGGGGACTTCAAAGAGAAATTTCCTCGTCATAAAATCGCTTCCTCTTAGTCTCTTTCGCTCTCATTACTTATGTAAAAAAATAAAAGTTTTTTACGGAAATCGACGGAAACTTGTGCTACGACAAGCGAAACATCGCCCGTCACAGAATTTAAAGTTCTTTTTATCATTTCCAAATTAAAGTTTTCACAATACCTTTTCTTTTATATATACTCCATTATCTCTACCAAATCCTGGTAGTTTTCCATCGTTCGTGGCCACCTTGTAAGTCGGCATTTCATGTTTTGACACGTTCTTGCCAGCTGCCTCGATGAATGCCTCAGCGTCGTTCTCGTGGACGAGTGCACCTGTTTCTTTCCATTCGGTGCCCATCCTGACCCACGTATATCCACTTGTTACGTTTATTAAATCTTCCATCTCCTCACAGTGCCTGTGATGGATCAACGTTCCATAGTATTTGAATTTTCTATTCGTACCTGCATTTTCTCTAGTTTTTCTCTTAGGACTTACTTCCTCTTTCGGTTTCTCTCTTTTTGCTTTCTCTTCTTTCTTTTTCCTTCTCTTGTCTTTTTGGCTCTTTGTCTGTCGTCTCTCTACCTTGTGCCTTATGTTCCTTTCCTGTTGTTTCTTTTCCTTTCTCTTGGTTCTGTTCCTTATCTTGCTCTTTTCCTGTTTTTTCTCTTTCCTTTTCTTTCTCTTGCTTCTGCCTTGGCTCCTTCTCCACCCTGTGAATTTTGCTCCTTTTCTACTATCTGTGCGCTGTTACTTCCCTTTCTACTATCCCGGAATATTTAATGCAGCAAACACTAATTATCTCCCTTTATCGATTAATCTATTTTTCTGGATTTCAATTCGCAAAGCCATGGCTCACCCGTCGTTGTTTCTTGTTAAAAAATTGTTACCCGCTTCACAGGCTATTGTTTAGATTTTCAAATCTCTCCCTACGCGGGAGAGATTTGAATATTGTTTTTGTGAACTGTTTTTTCGGTATTATTTGAGCCTTTCACCCGCACGATTTTCACTAAGGGAAAAAAACTTCGTGTTTTTTGCGTGGAATCAAATACCTATTTCTTTACTATCCACAAGGACAGACGAACGAATTAAGTCGATTACATCGACTTCAGTGCATAACTGGTACTTAATTTGCCTTCCTACTTACTAGAACTTTGGTCTTTGCCACATTGACTCTAAACCTATCTTCCACACACAAAAAACTTCTTCTCTAGTACTGGTAGTGATTCTGATACGAGGGCTAAGTCATCAGCATAGAGGAGACCCCAGGGGCAACCCGTCTTGAATTCCTCTGTTATTTCCTGGAGGACTATGAGGAATAAAAGGGGACTGAGGGCTGATACTTGGTGAACCCCTACTTCTACCCGGAATTCTTCACTATACTCGTTGCCAATCCTAACTTTGCTAATGGCCCCTCTGTATAGGGCCTGTACAGCCCTAATTAACCATTCGTCAATCTCCAGTTTCCTCAGATAAGGGATCGGGGGGACCCTGTCAAAGGCTTTCTCCAAGTTCACGAAAGCTATGTAGAGTTTATCTTTAGCTAGGTATTTCTCATGCAGTTGTCGAACCAGGAATATGGCATCAATGGCGCTTCTACCCAGCACAAAACCAAACTGCATCTCATCTAAGCAGACTCTCTCCCTGATGAGATGATATATGTTTGTTCATGTATATATACTTATGAACTGTTATTAATATGTAATGGGAAATTCCTTACATCTTTACATATGTAAATTGCAATAAGGAAATGAAACGTGATGAGGAATCAACACCAAAAACATTTCTATCTTCCTGTTATACATATACACATATATGTACACAGCCGCATGTGTGAGTGAGTTCGTATATCCCTTTGTCCCCATTAATAATCCCAGGTGTTGTTTACTTGTCTTGCACATTGTAACTATGTCTAGGTTCCTTGACGTGTACAGACATACTGTACGACCTTTGTCAATATAGGGTTCTTTGAAATGGTGTCTTCAGTTTCCAGTTCTCCATATAACCGTGTTAGGTCTGTCTTTTGCATGAGAGACTGGGAGATTTATTACTTGACTTGGAACAGACTAAGAAATCTCGCAGACAAGCTCTAAGTCTCAGACCACTAACTGCCAGCCTATGTTGTTAAGTTCATTCGTTTCCTGAGAAGAACTGGGCATTCACAAGTTATCCTCTGTCTCCCGTTTTCTCATGAGAAATTAGCCAATCTGGCTTGTGTATCACCAGATTCATAGTTGGACAAGAGGCTGGTAGGTTACCTCGAGTTCTGAAGTTAGTGTTGACAAAAACAGGATGGGGTTGAGAATAAGAATCTCTTCCAAAATGTTTATTCGCAATTTTATGAAAATAATCTTTATCTGGACATTTGAAAACTCATCTCTGTAAAGTTTAATTTAAAGAAACCATTATTGAAAAGCTTACAAGGAATCAGTCTAGTGTGGGGGCACTAAACTGTACATATGCATCATGTTCTTCCTTTGTGTCTCTTCTGTTTTGTATTTGGGGGTCATTGTTTATGTACATATTTGACAACTTTACAATATTCCTGAGTATAAAATAATTAATAACTTATGTCATTGTATAACGTATTTAATGAAGGAAGCTTTTAAAATACAATAAACAATAAAATATGCTGTTAATTACAGGATGCGATATTCAAGAAAGAATAATGTGTGGGGTTGTCAGGAGGAGGAGATTTGGTATAGAGGCCCTTAGAACATGGAAAGGAAATTGCATAAACAAATGGAAAAAATATAAAATTCTTGGAAATACTTTCACCACAATTTACAACACAGAAATATTAAATAGAGCAAACAATAAACCATAGAAACTACCCTTTTCCTTTCTTCCCTGTTTGAATATGTTTGTGTCTTTTGAAGTCAGTACTTTGAGAGAATGATTTACCACAGACATCACAGTGATATGGCTTCTCTCCTGTATGAAGACGTATGTGTATAGATACAGCACTCTGTTGAATGAATGATTTACCACAGATATCACAATGATATGGTTTCTCTCCCGTATGAAGACGTATGTGTTTTGTTAAGTTACTATTGTCAGAGACTGATTTACTACAGAAATCACAATGATATGGTTTCTCTCCAGTATGAATATATTTGTGTGTAGATAAGTGACTACTGTTAGAGAATGATTTACCACAGATATCACACTGATATGGTTTCTCTCCTGTATGAATACGTTTGTGTCTTGTCGAGGCTCTATTTTCAGAGAATGATTTACCACAGATATCACAATGATATGGTTTCTCTCCTGCATGAATACGTTTGTGGGAATTTAAGTTACATTTGAGAGAGAAAACCATTTCACAGATGTCACAGTCATATGACAATTTTCCTTTCTCTTTCATTTCAGAGGAAATCAATTCTTTATTTTTCTCACTCTTTTCCATTATTTTCCCCTCAAATTCCAGTAAAAATATTTTTCTTGCTTTATTCTTACACTTTACTCCTCAGAAATACTTCTACTGTTGTATTTCAGTGATGTTACCTTTGTTTAGCAGCAATTATATAAATTCTGTGAAGTTTCACCAGCAGAGGGGCTCCTCTTTTAGACACTCCAGTCAGTGATGTTCACAAACTTGGCTAATAGTATTATTTCAGAGCAAATGTTTCACAGGAATTCTACAACAGATTTATAGAAACAATGTTATACATCTGTTTTGTATAATATTTTGCTTTATTCTTTAAAAAATGGTAAATATTGAGGATGTTTCTTCTGTGATATCAACGTCATCTGATGTTTTGAAATTATAGAGAAACAACAGTGTAAGGTTTAGAGGCTATGTAAAAAATACAGATTCATTTCTGTTGATGTCAAAATAAACATTCAACAACTGAATAATTTTTTTTTTACATACACACACAAGCTTCAACGTATACATATGTGTGTGTATACACCGCCAGAAGTTGTTGACAAACAACGGCAGTAATTTTATTCAGCTGAATATACATCATTGATTGGTTGAAATTACCGAAATACGACAACTTTAACACAAAATAACTTCGAAAATAGAAACTTTTCTCAGCAACGCTAAGAGTGAAAGATGTTTTATGACACATCCTAGCAGTATCCGAAGTTTCAAAGTGTTTAGTTAAAAAAAATTAATTAATCGATCTGCCCATGAAAAGGAAAAGATCTAATTAGCAACAGGTTTTTACAGGAATACAAGAAACACCCAAGAATTGTAATGGGGTTTGGTGTCTTAAAAGCGGGTGGAAATGAGAGAGAGTGAGAGTGAGAGAGATAATGAGATAGTTTGAGAGAAAGAGAGTGAGATGTACAGTGAGAGATAGAGAGTAGGAGGGTGAGAGAGAGAGAGTGAGAGAATGTGTGAGAGAGAGAGAATGAGAGACAGAGTGAGTGAGAGAGAGAGGGTGGGAGAGAGAGAGAGAGAGTGAGTGAGAGAGAGTATTTCTTTATTCACTATAAGGTTGAGAAAAAGAGGGGGCAATACGGGGACAGACAAAACAAACATTGGGGTCAGGGTATCGAATGAGACAAAACTTATGAATAAACAAAGAATTAAAATATATACAACTAGCAGTATCGCCCGGTGTTGCTCGGGTTTGTAAGGGAAATAACTATATAAGCATTTTTAGAGAGTTACTTCCTTTATAGATGCCAATTCGGGCTTTCTTAGCCATTTCTGTTTTGGTGTCTTCAAGCCATGATGTCGTTGTTCTAAAAGAACGCTGGTCTCCTTCACAACGCATTACGACGTTGATTTCCTCCCTTCCCCACAGCTTCACGAGGGAGGGAAGAAGGGGGAGAAGCAAACACAGGTGCAGGTGTTTGAGCGTGGACGCCAACTCCGCCGCCATCGACACACGAAAAATTATGCATTAAAATGGAATAAAAAATGATGTTAAATTATTTTTTAAATCGTAGACTCATCGTAGACGTGCGCTAATAGCCAGACGGGCTCGATATTAATCACGACTATAAGATACCCGAATTTGGTTAAACTGCACCGCAAAATGTGGGAGGAGTTAGGAATCTAAATCGTAGGAGACAGACACTCACACAACTACAGTTTTATATATATAGATTAAATGAGAATGAGTGATTAACACAAAATGAAGCGGGGGACGCGGCTGACCCCACAAACCACAAACTCACACTGAAGACTTTGCTTTCTCCTTTTTTTACATTCTCGATTAAACAGGTTCTTTCACTCGCAACACACTTGCTATAGACTTCCATCTTTTACGAAACACACTTTGCGACAGGCATTTCTTCTCCAGCCTTGAGAGAGAGAGAGTAAGACAAAGAGAGAGAGAGAGTGTGAGAAAGAGAAGGAGAGGGAGAGAGGAAGCAAGATATAGCGAGTGAAAGAAAGTGATAGACGTAGGAGGGGCTGTGTGATAAGTAATTTGCTTATGAACCGCAGTATTCTGGGTTCAGTCCCACTGCGTGGAAGTCTGGGCAAGTGTCTTCTACTATAGCCTGGCGCCGACCAAAGCCTTGCGAGTGGATTTCGTAGACGGAAACTGAAAGAAGCCCGTCCTATATATGTATGTATATATATATATATAACGTGAAGGTTTACGAAAATAAACAAAAGACGAAGGCAGGTGGAGTACAAACAAACAAATGTATTAGTATGGCGCTCAGGAATAGAAATAGAAAAAGTCTTTTACGTTTCGAGCCTACGCTCTTCGACAGAAAGATACACAGAAAAAAAACGGAGAGAAACAAGGAGAGAAAAAAATGCGTGTTGGAGCTAACAGTCTATCATGGCGTATATGTGTGTGTGTGTGTGTGTGTGTGTGTGTTTTACCCCTCAACATCGCCTGATAACCGTTGCGGGTGTGTATACGGTGCGGCGAAAGAGACCGATAGAATAAGTACAAAGCCTACAAAGAATAAGTCCTGGCGGGGCGTGGGGGTCGATTTGCTGGAATAAATGCACTACTACAGCATGGCCGCAGTCAAATAACTGAAGAAAGTAAAAGATATTAAACGTGTAGATTTATAACTTTTAGAGTTAGTTCATTTATTTTCCAGTGTTAGGGATGGGGTGTATAATATATTTATACATTAATAATTATATATTTAATTATTAATATATATACGTGTTTGTGTTCAGCCACCACTATCGCCTGACAACAGATGATGTTGGTGTGTTTACGTCCCTGTAACTTAGCAGTTCGGCGGCGCAAAAGACGCCGATAGAATAAATACTAGGCATCATTACAGGATCCATCCGGGATCTTTTCCTTTTGAACGGCAGTTTGTAACATAATTTCTAGGTAACTAAATACTTTTAAACTTCGTATACTGGTAGAATGTGTTTATAAAACAACATTTTCTCTTGGTTTTATTGAAAAAATTCTATAGTTTGTAAGATATTTCGTCTGAAAATCCGAGCACTTTGGCGATTTTAACCAATCGATTACCTCCATTCAACTAAAATCATTTGCTGCGTCTAAAACTGAGACAACATCCTGTAACTAACCCTAAACCTCCCCCCTAACCCTAACCTTAACCCTAAATTTTTTTTTTATTATTACGCGTGTAAAAAAAAACTAAAGCAATGGAAAATAATTTAAACAATTAACAAACAAAATAATTCTATAATTTTATACACACACTTTCCGTACGTATACGGAAAGCGTGTGTATAAAATTATAGAATTATTTTGTTTGTTAATTGTTCAAATTATTTTCGATTGCTTTAGTTTTTTTTACATGCGTAACAATTAAATTAATTTAACAATTAAGAAAACAAAATTTTAGGGTTAGGGGGAGGTTTAGGGTTAGTGACAGGATGTTGTCTCAGTTTTAGACGCAGCAAATGATTTTAGTTCAAAAGAGAGCATAGGATTGGTTAAAATTCGAAAAATTAAACTACGTTAAACAAACAAATTATAATTTTCTCAAGAAAACCAAGAGAAAAAAAATGTTTTAATTTGACACATTCTACCAGTATACGAAGTTTTAAAGTGTTTAGTTAACTAGAAATTGTCTGCCGTTCAAAAGGAAAAGATCCCAGATCTGTAATCCGCCTGCCGACTTTGTTTCCTCATAACTTCCAGAAAACTTGTCACGTTTCGACGAGGATTTTTTCCCCAATTTATATCACAGTCTCCGACAAGCTGGGGCATCCTTTTATGAAAAAAATATTTCGGAAATTTTTACAATACGCCCCACAGTCCACGCGCCCTTATCATCCCACTCTAGACCGATTTAGGCATATTTTTGTATTGTTTTTGGCCCTTCAAAACCATGGGAGAAGCCTTTTTGGTAAAAAAAAAAATTAAGAAAATATTCAAAAAATATCGTTAATACTTTTATTGGGCGACGAAATTCATCGATTTAAGAGATATGGCTGTTGTTTCTAGCACATGCCAAGACAACCCTCCTCGTTTGTTTATCAATGTCGATAACGAATTGCTGCCGTTGTTTAGATCGATAACAAATCTGTCTTCGATCTGTCTCTCACACACACTCCAGCCTTCATAAACATATATTTTCCAAGACACATTGCTTGTGTATATATATGTGTATATATATATATATATCTTATATATATAAAAATTAATCAAAATAAAAACATGATGCTAAGGATTCAGCGGTACATATGTTTCGGGCCTTTATTAGACGGATTTATAACAATGCATAATGTGTGTCTATGGCCTTCTTCAGCCGCGTACTACCTGAAGGACATGTATTACATCAAAAATTCTACGTTGGGGATGCAAATCCTCTCATTCGCGTACGACATAGTGCGGCAACAGCATAAAAATGAAGCGGTACATATGTTTCGGGCCTTCGTCCATCTCGTCCTTCTCTTAATGTACATTGAGAGAAGGACGAGATGGACGAAGGCCCGAAACATATGTACCGCTGAATCCTTAGCATCATGTTTCTATTTTGATTAATTTACTCCACCACCAAACGGTATATACAGGTGCTTACAATTATCAAGTACTCACCCTGAATTTCTGTACCCAACTTATATATATATATATATATATATATATATATATATATATATAGATCGCCCAACAACGAAAGCAATGGAATATAATTTAAACAATTAACAATTCTATAATTTTATACACACGCTTTCCGTATATTTTGTATAAATAGCTGTTTACGTAACAGTGACACAATGTTGTCTCAGTTTTTAGACCGAGCAAATGGTTTTAGCTCAAATAGAGTTGATTCATTGGTTAAAATTCGAAAAATTAAACTACGTTAAACAAACGAATTACAAATTTATCAAGAAAGCCAAGTGAAAATAATGTTTTCTTTTGACCCATTCTACCAGTATACGAAGTTTTAAAGTGGTTAGTTAACT
This sequence comes from Octopus sinensis, assembly GCF_006345805.1. NCBI lineage: Eukaryota > Metazoa > Mollusca > Cephalopoda > Octopoda > Octopodidae > Octopus > Octopus sinensis. Next base: position 41,785,247 of record NC_042997.1, read on the forward strand.
AGAAATTGTGTTGAAAACTGCCGTTCAAAAGGAAAAGATCCGATTTTCCTACACATTTTTTTTTTTTTTACACCAGTTGCACTACTTTTATCTGATTTTCGTTTCCGGGTCAAGTTGTAAACATTAACTGCAACTTGGGATTCGACAAAAAATAGTTAAGTATAATAGAGTACAAATTATTATAGTTTACAAGCGAGAAGTGTATGTTTAGCAAGTGCTACCAATCGAGAACTCCGCATACCGGAAGCCTGCAAGTGTATGGGGGTCATCAGCAGAGAATGCGTGCCGTTTCGGGGCATCAATGCGCCCCCCAACTCACTAATATGAGACCCCCGCCTGCTAGAGTACAAATTATATTAGTTTACAAGCGAGAAATTATCATTATAAAACATTTATAAACACGAAGATTATTTGAGGATATTGACTTCTAAGTCCATATTTACGTCTTTAACATTTGTTTACACATTTTGATTATCCATAACATGTAATTCATGATAAATTTATATCGCTTATGGTAAGCGGCCGCGTGGCCTAATGGATAAGGCGTCTGACTTCGAATCAGAAGATTGCGAGTTCGAGTCTCGTCGTGGTCGAATAATCTTTTAACTTTTTAAGTGAGATATTGTTAATTATGTAAAGTATATTTAAATGTATGTATTATATGCTTTTGGTATTTAAGATTTCAAATGTATATTCGACACTTTGGAAGCCATTTATGTAAATCGAATTTTCTTCGTTCTCAAAACGACTGCATGTGTTGTCTCCTATATTTAGTTTGAATGTATATTTTCCATTAATAATAGTTTTTTGTATTAATCTTCTTGAAATTCAGACTTTAGTATTTTTAATTATACCTAATATACCTGGGTTTTTTTTAAAATTATATCTAATTTACCTGTTTTGAAACAGTCGAGGCATCGCTTACGTGGCTCATAACTTCGAGAAATGCTTGAACATGAAGCAATACCAACCTCATTTTCTCCTTATATTTCTGAAGTAAGAATTTTAAAATATTCGAGAACAGTGTACAAATAACGAAAAATATTTTATAGCTTAAAACCTCAAATTCAAGGTTGAGATTTGATGTCCTTACATTTATTCTTCTGAAACTGTTTGTGTTCTTGGAATTAAAGTTATAATTAAAACTATTATGAAACGATAGAAAATTACATGGGCAATCTTTCGTCTCTAGTAGACCTTTCCGTCGATTTCCGTAAAATTTTTTTTTTTTTTACATATGGGCTTGCGGGAACTTTTGAAGGAGAGCGAAAGAGACTAAGAGAAAGCGATTGTATGACGAGGGAAGTTCTTTTGAAGTTACCGTGCATGTAAAGCATTGATGTACATGTGTGTGTGTGTGTGTTTGATGGGGTGTGGGAGACAGACAGTATGTTGTGTAAGTGAAGTGCTTCTGTTAGTGTGTGCGAAGAGACAGAGAGAGTAATGTGTGAAAGAGAGAGATAACTGAAATTTTTTACTCGGTGTATGTGTATATGTATGTATATTACTTCAAAAGTTCCCGCAAGCCCATATGTAAAAAAAAAAATTTTTTTTACGGAAATCGACGGAAAGGTCTACTAGAGACGAAAGATCGCCGTTTACAAAATATAAAAATTATGAAAGAAAGTGCTTCAAGGTAGAAGGCGGGGACATTGAAGTACGAAACTGCAGATGATAAACAGCTGCTATCTTTCCATGGTTTCTTCAAACCAAAATGACGGACGTCAAAGACCCGGCAATTCCTGCCGTCACAGAAATCAGTGAGTAGAAGCAAGTCTTTCCGTAAAATAACAAAAACTGATCTATTTCTTCCCTCAGCATTTTAGTTTAAAATGTTTTTTCTCATTATTCACAAATTGCGCCTATGTTTTAATCCCTGAAAGTCCGTGGCGGCGCCTAAACCCACAACCAAGAACATATTTAAAAAGTTTATTCAGTGAAAATATTTAAAATATTCTAAGTTTAATTTGCTGGTTTAGTTTACTTGCATGTATCATTTGAAAAAAGTAGAATGTTTCTCAAGTGGTTATACAGTTTGTTTCCGATGACAAAATCAATGTTGAAAACTATTTCACTCTTCGTATTTTCTTGCACTGTTTACACAAATATCTAAACCCAACACGTTTGTTTTCTACAGCTTCTCTTAATGATAATCTGATAACTAATATATATATATATGACGAGCGAGCTGGCAGAAACGTTAGCACGCCGGGCGAAATGCGTAGCCGTATTTCGTCTGCCGTTACGTTCTGAGTTCAAATTCCGCCGAGGTCCACTTTGCCTCTCATCCTTTCGGGGTCGATAAATTCAGTACCAGTTACGCACTGGGGTCGATGTAATCGACTTAATCCGTTTGTCTGTCCTTGTTTGTCCCCTCTGTGTTTAGCCCCTTGTGGGTAGGAAAGAAAAAAAATATATATATATATGACGTGTGTGCATATGTTTTTCATGTATATACATTTATACAGAACATTAAAACCATTTACTCTAAACGTTTTAACTTCAGTAAATTTCTGTTGGATTTATTCCTCAGCTAAAATTTATCTACTTTCCCTGTATATTTTATTCTGCCAATATTTTTGTGTTATTTTTTTCATCTTCTCTGACAATTTTTGTCATTTCTAGATGTTAAAATTCCACCGTCAGTTTGTGTTTATTTAAGAAATGCAATTATATTTTAAACGGTATTTCATTTCAATAATTTTTTCTTAAGTAATTTGGTAAGCATTATTTATAATTTTTTGTATTAAAATCTATGGTAAATTGTGAGGTTCTAGTTGCACGTTAAACAAAACATTGTTTTTTATTCTTTTTTAAAAATTTCCCAATTTTTGTATTTTCAGTGAAGGGAAGTGGTCTTGAAGATCTGGGTATGGCTGGCGGAGAATTCCTGCGTGAAGCTTTGACCAACTGTTCAGACCCACTTCTAGCTATTGAAGAATTCCAGTCTGAAAATGGCATTCTGTTACCGTCACTGAAGCCAGCTCTTCCTTTTCTAGATTTGCATGGAATGCGACGTTTAGATTTCCATACTTCTGTTGTGGAAGAACTGAGAGAGAAACTGGTGCAGAAAATCTCAAACTTGGCCAATAGTGCTGATGAGGATCGCTTTAAAAAACTCGAGGCATTGCTGCAAAAGTGCTATCCTGCTATCAAAGTAAAAACCTTGCGTCCTGTAGTAATGTGTATATTGAAACATTTACCTGAGATTAAAGAAGATTATTTGGTTCAAATTGCTGCCAATAGGCAATACTATGAGGAAGCTGCAACTGAAGTTAAAAGGCAGATATGGCAAGACAATCAGTCGCTGTTTGGAGATGAAGTTTCTCCCCTTTTTTCTCAGTACATTAAAGAAAAAGAAGAGACATTATTAGGACATGAGAACAGCACATCAGTTTTCTACATGCCTTCTCCTCGGATGCGACGGCAAGGAGAAGTGGTGCAGAAACTTGTGCACATGATAGGGCGTAGCTTGCAACTGTATGACATGGTGTTGCAGTTTTTACGGACACTTTTTTTACAGACTCGGAATACACATTACTGCACTTTGAGGGCTGAACTTCTTATGGCACTGCATGATCTTGAGATACAGGAAATCTGCTCTGTTGACCCGTCACATAAATTTACTTGGTGTGTTGATGCATGTGTTCGGGAACGGTTTGTTGACACAAAGCGTGCAAGGGAGCTACAAGGGTTTCTTCATAGTATTAAACAGAGCCAAGAACAATTACTTGGGTTAGTATTCTATCTGTCCTCTTTCTTTTTTTTTGTTTCAAAATATTTTGTACAAACATTTTTTGTTTATGAATCTGATTTATTAATAATTTGTGTGTGGTGGTTGCAAGGGTTTAACTGGGTGAAGAATGTGACAAGCTAAATGCAACAGATGTTACTAGTTTGTCAGTTAAAAAGCTACTAAGACAGAAATTATGAGAATAGGTTGTAATTAGGACATAGAACAGTTAGAAATGGATTTTCAGTTTGACTACTGATATCAATTAACCCTTTAGCATTCATATTAATTTGGCAAAAATAATCCTTATTTATTCACATTTAAGAAAATTTATCTGATATTATTTTGTAGCTTCAAGATAGGAAAGATGTAATTGCTTATTTTTAGAATGACATTGCAGGGTAGGTGTGAGATGCTGGCTCTGGCCAGTTTGAGCATAAAACGTGTAGAATATTTTGGCCAGATACAGCCGGTTTAAACACTAAAGGGTTAAATTCAATTAAAAAAAAACTAGAACTGCAATTCTACAAACCCATCAAATGGAAACTAAATGGTATTAAACATGGAGGCTCTATTTATATCAATATTCATTCAAATCTTGTGTGTCTATCATCTTTTCTAAAACATCCTCTTTGTTATGAAGTATATTCTCAATTTTAGTGGGGAAGGGGGGTTTAACATTAAAAAACAGAAATTTAAATTTTTTTTAAGAAATTTTCTTGAAATCTGTAGATTTTTCTCTAAGAATACCATAGTTTCTTTGAAATTTTTTGGCTGAAATTTACTTAAATTTCAGAAAACATATTCTCAAGCTTTAATATGAAAACAAACTAATCTAAGAAAGAGTCCTTATTTAGCTTCACTTGCCATGTCCATGGGATTTGTAGCATTTGTTACCTTTTTCTCAAATAATATTTGACAAGAAGGATCTCTTATTACAGAAAAATCCTTAAACTAGCACTAGTTTTGGTATGTATAATTTTCTATGGTACATATAGAGCAAATATGAATGAGTTGTTGAGAATATAGCAATGTCTAATTTTCAGTTACTGTCAAAACAGGTCAGGTGTATATAAATTCTAATAACTTAGTATTATTTCCTTTGTTTTTACTAGCCTTAGAAAATGATGCCGTAAAGTCCAGGGTAGCTTCATCTTTCTACACTAACACCTTCGTATGGCATCATTTTCCAGGAGCAGATGTAATAATCTTAATCATTTCTATTCTTTGTTGACTTAATTTCTTGTTGCCTATCACTAAAAATACTTGTTTCTTGTTAGTTTTATTGCTCAATCTCAAAACTTAAATCATCTTACCCAATCAGTTGTAGCATTTTATAATATACCGAATGTATTGTTAATATTCTTCCCCCCCCCCCCCATTTTATCATTTTAAGTTTGTGTCTCTGTTTATACATGAAAATTATTTGTGTTAGTTAAATATTGATAAAGTGCTATTAACTAAAGTTTTATTTGAATATTTGATTTCAATAACCAAAATTCTACTTACAAACAAATATCTCTGAAAGAATTCAATTTCTATTTACTTTAGAGTACTTTTAACATATTCCTTTACATATATATCTTCCATCTACTTTTGTATGAACAAAATTACAATACATTCAATTTCCAAAAGCTTCCTTATTTCATCTTTATTTCTATCTTTTGTTTGAAAATTAGCAAATCTAGCTGTAGAATCTGCTACTAGACAATCTCTGCAATCAATAACCCTCATTGTAAAATTCAATTGGAACCTGAGACACGTATAATGATGATTTCTAACATAATCACAAAGGCTAATATTTTGTTGATAGGGAACAGTTTATCAAGAAAAGCAATACAAAAGAACTTGAATTTATTTTTTCAACCTGGAAAGATGAAAGGCTAAGTCCTCCTAGGCATGATTTAAAACAAAATGTAAAGTGTTGTAATGAAAAACTGCAAGATATTTTGTTTGGTAACTCTATCAGTCCTGCCACCCAGGAAATGCAAAATGGTATTTTGAAGAAAAACTGCATTGCCTCTTTATTTATTACAGTTTATAGGATTGACCTCACTTCATATAACACTCTCCTGTTACTTTTGAAACTCTTGTATTTTCAACATTTCCAACTTTCTCAATTACCTCCGACTCTACAAGTTCCAAATATGTAGCACTGTACCATATTATATTTATAAGACATGCTCACTTGAGTCACTGATATCCAGATTAAGGATAGCTTTCCTGATTGATAAGCTGTTATAAAAGTTTTCTATCTCTTTCCCATCCTTTGGGAAAGAGATATTCCTTTGCCCCCCCCCCTCCTATGTTTTAGTCTTATATTAACTGTTACATACTGCTCTGTGAAACTCTTTACTCCATTTTATATTTTCTAAGCACATTGCATGAAAAAATGTGTGTAAAACAGACGTAAATATACATGCACCCACACAGCTATTTTTTTTTCTATGATGGAATGGCTGTGCAATACATCCTAATCCTTGTAATTTCATTTATAAATTTTTTCAGGCCTGATTTAATTGTCTCATCTTTAGACTTCTGTGCCTGCCTGCTTCTAGCACCAATTCACACACTGCTCTATTTGATCCACATGTCAAAACCAACGCAGTCGTCTCCCTTCCACGCAATGACTCCTGTCGTTGGTGCTTTCTTATTTTCTCAATATGCTTCTTGTGCTTCGTCTTTCTCATTAATTCGCAATTATATGTGTAACATTCAATGTACAACAGTCTTCTCTTTGTCTTTTTTTACATCTTCTATTGATACTTTATTTTTTTTTTTTCTCTTTTGCTGGCAGATAACTTCACTATTCAGGCGCATTGCTTATTATAGTTTCTGTCCTTTATAGACTACAGTTCTCTTAACTCCTAACCATAAAATGTATTATTTCATCTATGTAACGAAACTTATATCCATTTATAGTTAACCATATAAGCTTTATGGATGTTCCATACTATTTGCTATTCCATATCTTTTGCATCTACAATCTTGCTCTCCTAACAGTCTGTCAGACATTTCACTACATTTTTTCGGTACAAATTGTGATTATTTTCATTAAAAGCACACCATTCAAAGAAGTGTTATACACTTGATGTTTTTGGACCTTGTAGTTCCTACAAGGTTCGTCTTCAGACCCCTATACACAATTGTTCTGTTTTGTAGTTGTTTAGCAGGTTTTGCAATGAACGCGCCACCAGTGCAGGTGCTTTTTAATATGTCACCGACATTGGCCATAGCTATTATTTCACTTGGCTCATCATGTTTTCTCAAGTACACCAAATCATCAAAGGCCTCAACCATTTGTGTATGTACATATGTATTGGGTTATATTGGTGTGGGATAGAAAAACATAGTGCATTAAATCAAACTTCCTTGTGGTATGCGATCAATGTTTACCAGGTTGATTTTTTTTTTTTTTTTTACCTTTTTCTCTCTATAAGATCAATAAAAGGAAGTACCAAAGTGCTGGGTTCAATATAATCAATTAAAACCCTTGAATGTAGTGCTCCAACATAGCCACAATTCAATGATTGAAATTCATAAAAGTAAATGTTTTATAAATGTATAGAATTATTGTGGAATGACACTCAGAGAATATACACTTAGAGTATTTCCCTGGTTTGGCAACGGTTTCTACAACTGGATGCCCTTCCTAATGCCAACCACTCCAAGAGTGTAGTGGGTGCTTTTTACATACCACCAGTATGGGTGCCAGTCAGGCGGCAAGTATTGATGACCTTGCTCTAATTCCTGAGTCACTATCAGAACTAGTGGTAAAGTTTCAGGTGTGGAAGCAAGGTCTAGAATCGAAGGGCCTTAGAGACAATTTAACAAAAACCAAAGTCTTAATAATTAGGAAGGCTGACAAATCACAAATCCCTCCAGATAGATGGCCCTGCTCGATCTGTAGAAAAGGCATTGGTAGAAACTCCATAAGATGTACCCGGTGTAAGCTATGGACACAAGAGGTGCAGTAATATCAAGGGAAGGCTAACTGGGAAGATGTTTTTTTGTATGTGGAAAATGCTTAGGGGCAATAAACACTGAAAATGTGCAGAAAACAGCTTCTGTCACATGCCAGAGGGTAGTTGATAGCTTCCGTTACGTAGGTGACCAAGTCAGTAGTGGGGGTGGATGCTCTGAGAGTGTAGCTGCTAGAATAAGAATAGCCTGGGCAAAGTTCAGAGAGCTTCTATCTCTGCTGGTGACAAAGGCCTGTCACTCAGTAAAAGGTAGACTGTATGACGCATGTGTGCAAACGGCCATGCTACATGGCAGTGAAACATGGGCCATGACTGCTGAGGACATGCATAAGCTTGCAAGAAATGAAGCTAGTATGCTCCGCTGGATGTGTAATGTCAGTGTGCATACATGACAGAGTGTAAGCACCCCGAGAGAAAAGTTGGACATAAGAAGCATCAGATGTGGTGTGGAAGAGAGACGACCGTGCTGGTATGGTCATGTGTTGCGTATGGTTGAGGACAGCTGTGTGAAAAAGTGTCACACCCTAGCAGTAGAGGGTACCTGTGGAAGAGGCAGACCCAGGAAGGCATGGGATTAGGTGGTGAAGCATGAATTTCAAACATTGGGCCTCACAGAGCTGATGACAAGTGACCAAGACCTTTGCTGTGCTTGAGAAGACCTGACAAACCAAGTGAGACTGTGACTTATGCCAGTGCAGCATAACTGGCCCATTTAAGAGCACCCTTCAACCATTGGGCAATAAACTGTGCTTGTGAAGACCTGTTGAGTTGAGTGATGTCGTTGTCATGGCTGATGCCAGTACTGCTTGATTGGCATGTAAAAAGCACCATTCGAGCATGCTCAATGCCCGTGTTGCCTGACTGGCTCCCGTGCCAATGGCATGTAAAAAGCTCCATTCAAGCTTGGTTGATGCCAGTACTGCCTGACTGACCCTCATGCTGGTGGCATGTAAAAAGTACCCACTACACTTTTGGGGTTGTTGGCATTAGGAAGGGCATCCAAGTATAGAAACTTTGAGAGGTCAGATTGGAGCCTGGTGTAGCCTTCTGGTTGGCTAGCCCTCCATCAAACCGGCCAACCCATGCCAGCATGGAAAGCAGACATTAAACGATGATGATGAATAAGGTTGTTAGCATATGTAAATTTCTGAGGTCTTTCTCTATTAAACTGATCAAAAACTTAAATGAAAAGAGCTGTGAATAGATACTGTCTTAGCTTGTCTAGCTATACTTTAGGTTCTTTACCAAGTTTGATGTTGATTTTAATTTTACTTTATTCTCAAGTGTGGGTGTATATGATAATCTGTAGATGTAAGTGGATATTTTAAATATTACACTTAAAATAAACTGCAATATATTTGTGTCTTTCAATAATATTTTCTTTATTAATAACATCATTGCAAATGTTGTTATTAATTATTTTGTTTCTCTTTATTTAGAGACCTTGCAATGATCTTATGCGATCCTTTTACACTGCACACAATATCTCTTTCTACAGTAAAGGCTCTACAGCATTGTATCAACTTTGAATTGCTTCCACGTGTAAGTAGGTTTCTTTTTTACATTTTACTAGATATTTTGCAACATCTTTAATATGGTTTATTAAAGATAGTTCACAAATTGTTTTTTTAGTTTTCAAAATGGTATTCATCAAATTCAAAATCAAGTCAGACTTTTATGATAAATTTGGACTAGTGTAAATGTAACCTCTCACTGCTTAATAACTGTTATCTGCTATTAAGTTTGTATGGTATGGACTAGAAAGCCCCTGATCACACTTATATTCAAAGAGGATTCTTATTGCTAAAATCTATCATATTTAAACTAGGAATCTGATTATTTTTGGTAAAATATTTGTATTGTGAATTAATACAAGTTGAAGTATCAAAACACTTTTTACTTTTAAAAGAGAAAGGGTTGTCTTGTTTGCATCATTTTTTAAAGCTCTTATATGAAAATGGTAATTTTTCAAGATATTTTCTTTTACAGTTATGTGATACTATTCTATAAAGTGTAATGTTCAAACTAAAACACAATTTCCTTCTCTTTCTTTTAAAAGTTATGTTTAGAATATAGCCTTGATGAAAATTTCAGATATATATCTGTACCAAAATTTTAATGGATATTTTTAACTGTTAAGCAGATCTTTTGAGTGTTACCACCTGTACCTTAAACTTCTTTGATGGCAGATTTGTAGAACCAGTCAATTCTTTTTTTTTATTTGCAAGTACAATTCATGTTTCACTTTTCCTGAAACTTTTGTGTGGATGGAAAGATCATTAACAAACATTTAGATTAATTTTTCTATCATGTATATGATTTGCTTGCATTTAACTGTCAAGCTTATGCTTTGGCATCGTGTTTTAATGTTGTTCACTTCGTCCATTGTACTTGATAATAGCTGCATCAACATATTTTCACTTGATCTTTTGGATATGCTTTTAATTCATAAGTATATAGATATGCTTAACCTAGTAGACTGAAGTGTGCAGAGTATATAGTTTGTATGGAAGGTGAAAGAATTCTAAAGCATCTACTGTATTATTGTCATAATAAATGCCCATGTCCCATGCTGGCATGAGCAGGATGGTTTGACATGGTCTGATGTGGCAAACAACTGCATTGTGCTCCAACACCTGCTTTAGCATGGTTTCTATTGATGGATGCCCTTCCTAATGCCAATCATCTTACAATGAGTACTGGTGTCCTTTTTACATGATACCAGCACTAGTGAGGTCTCCATGCATCTTGCACCCTTCAGCTGAGTGGGGCTATAATAGAGAGGGAGGTAGTATTATGCTTGGGGATGAGAGGGTTAAAGTATGAGATAAGGGGCTAGAACAGGTTTCTTGATGCAGAAGAGCTACATGGCTACTCACATTAGAAGACAGTGTAGGAATGACTGGAGTGAAGCTGGAAAGGGAATAAAATAATGATGTCTCTGGACCTTCAAGATATCAGGTGAACAGAAGTGAGTAGGGACAGACAAACTGTGTGCGTGTGTGGGTAGAGGTTATAAGAATGTATGAGAGTGAGTGACGATTAGCAAAAGGGAATGGGTTAGGGGATGAATATATCAAACAAGTGTTGAGAGATGATGTATAGGGAAGGTAGGGGAGATTGACAACTGTAGAAATTGGGTAGGGATGAAGCGATAAGGGATGGGGGTAGCTGATTCATAGGATGTAGGGGAGAATAGGAAATGACTGACAGTGCAGAAAAAGCAGAGATGAAGAGCAGCAGAATAGTAATAATGGTACAGTAGACAGGAGAAAGATGAGGAAAAGTGATGATACATGATTGAAGGTGATCAATGTAGAAAGAGGGTGGAGGAGACAATTAAGAATGAAGGATGGATAACAAGCAAAATGGGTCTGAGTAGTTAGAATGGTAAATGGTATCAGGGAAAAGTTGAAGTTTGCAGTTCTGCTTGTGCTTATTTACAGCAACAGTTGCAATTAGAGAGGTGGGAATGTGCAGTTGTGTATATATTATGCTTCTAGAGTTTGTTTCATTGAGGTGGGCAGGTCTTCTCAAGAACTGCATGTTGCCTATCATCCTGATCCTTTGTCATCTCTGTGGGGTTCAAGGTCTTGAATCAGCCTTCATCACTTTGTTCTATGTCTTTCTGGGTTTCTCTTTTCTGCGAGCTCCATCCACAACAAACTGATCAGCATTTCTTTATACAGCTATCCTCATTCATATGTCCAAACTAGTCTTCTTTCTTGCACACAACATCTGATCCTTCTTATATTTAGTTTTATCTCTCAACTCATTTGTACTTTTGTCATACATGCTCACTCACACTGCACATCATCAGCTGAATATGCTCACTTTATTTCTTTCTAGTCCTCTTCATTCTTGGCCCATATCTCACTGCCATGTAGCATCAAAGTCCTAACACAAGTATCATACAATCTGCTCTTCACTCTGAGGCAAAAGACCTTTGTTGCCAGCAGTGGTATATCATCATTATCATTTAATGTCTATGTTCCTTACTAACATGGGTTGATGTATATATATATATATATGTGTGTGTATGTGTGTGTGTGTATATATATATATCACGTGACCGACCAGGTTATCAGATGTTGCTACACCTTGCTGGTCACAATGCACTTCACATTGTTTTAGCTTCCAAACGACACCACCCTGCTGGCTAAGTGAGCAGGCCAACAGAAGAAAGAGTGAGAAAAAGTTGTGGCAAAAGAGTACAGCAGGGATCGCCACCACCCCCTGCCAGAGCCTCGTGGAGCTTCAGGTGTTTTCGCTCAATAAACTCTCTCAACACCTGGTCTGGGAATCGAAACCGCGATCCTACGACTGCGAGTCCACTGCCCTAACCACTGGGCCATTGCGCCTCCACATATACACACGCACACACATTCATCACCTCCTCCTCTGACTCCTATTTCCTTTACCTTCTGGTATTTTCCATTGACTACATCCACCCTGTTCTCCATTCACTGCATTCAACTTTATCCTCATCTCTAGCCATGTCACTCTCCTTTCACACTCTTGTAAACTTAACTATCCTCCTTTCCTGATCCTCTATCCTTGTTCTTTCTTATATTCACTTTCATGTGCCTTGAGGATATGTCCTGACACTTCATCACTACTATCTTTCCTTTCCTTTCCTTCTGGAGTATCCATTTATCTCCTCTACAGCAAGACACCTGTTTCTATCCTCTCTTTAAGCCACCTCCCTTATTTCAGCCTTCCTCACTGAATTAAGGTGTCTTTTCTTGAGACCTCACTAATGCTGGTGCCACAAAAAAAGCACCCAATATACTCTGTCAAGTAGTTGGTGTTAGGAAGGGCACCAAGTGATTGGAACATACTGTAGTCCTCAGGCCTGTTAGATTCTTTTGAATTGTTCAACCCATGCAAGAATGAGTGTTATAAAAAGTTTTTATATCTCTCTCTATATAAACGGCAGTTTGTCTGTCTGTGTGTCTGTCAGGTTGTACCCTCACCCTGACCACAGCTTTCAACCGATTCTGATGAAACTTGACACACACATAGCCCAATGTCATAATTCAAAACTAACGCAGCAAAAACTTTGAAAAGTTTCCCCAGTTCTGAAAAAAATTGATAAATTCGACATGGGGTCAAGAATCTAAGCTTTTTATATGCAATACATTTTCTGTTGTAGTTTTCGCAACTTGCAATCGATTTTCACCAAACTCATGGTGAAGCTTAATGTTACCCTAAGAAACTTAATTCTGATGTTAGTTTTCCATGCAATACCTTACCATCAGAAAAAATCGATAAAATCATGCCATTTTGGGAAATCGCGTTCAAATTCAAGATGACATATTTTCTACAATATCTTTCACAAATTGGCAGGATTTTTAGAGGGAAAGGACTAGATTGGGATTAGTCGTTGCCTACTAGGGGCTCTTACATACCCGGGCAACCCCGGGCTATGCTGCTAGTTATTGATAAAAGACTATTTTTCCCTTAGTTAGCAGTTTGTATTTATGGTTTTGTACAACTTAAACCATTTATGTTGCCCCTTTTCTAGTCATTGCTCTGCATTCTCAGTTATAAATCACTTACTGCATTCAGTCCTTTCTCTTTTTGGTTTATACCCACGTGTGTATTTTACAAACTGTATATTCTCTTGCAGGATAACCATGATCTTATTTTACTTGTGAGATTAATGGCTCTTGGATTTGCAGCTTGGGATATGATTGACAGTCAAGTATTTAAGGAACCTAAGTTGGTATGAACTGAGTTTTTATTTTTTAAAAATGTTTATTTTCACTTCAGATGTTTGTGTCTGGTTAACATTTAATCTTGATGCTCCTTTAAGATTATTTACTACTAGCAGTATTGCCTGGCGTAGCTCGGGTTTGTAAGGGAAATAACTATAAAGCATTTTTAGAGAGTTATAGCCAAAAAATAGCAAAAAAATGGGAAAAAAAATTATGGTAAATTTTTTTTGAGAGCTAAAAAGGTCGAGTTGCGTCCCCTAGACAGTCTGTGGTTTGTGTTTCTAATTCTCGACCCCATGTCGAATTTATCGATTTTTTTCAGAACTGGGGGAACTTTTCAAAATTTTCTCTGCATTAGTTTTGAATTATGACATTGGGCTATGTGTGTGTCAAGTTTCATCAGAATCGGTTGAAAGCCGTGGTCAGGGTGAGGGTACAACCTAACAGACACGCAGACAGACAAACTGCTGTTTATATAGAGAGAGATAATTGCATGTCACTTTATTGACTTGTTAGTTTATTGATCCATTTAACCTTAAGTTTAACCAGTTCATCAGTTAAAACTGAGAAAATATGATTTTCTTTTGCAAGATTCCTAAGGGTGATTACCCAACCCTAGCTTCCATTGTATTAAGTGGATGTGAAATTAATTTCCACCTAGGTAGATTGCTAGCCTTTCCTGGGAGAACTGAAATCATTGTAACAGACTTTATCAAGATAGGAGGAGATGCCATTCATCTGTTACGTGTTAAGTGCATCAACCATAGTCATAAAGTCCAAGTATTTGACACAATTGATCTCCTTGTCTGGTTGTTTCGTACTCAATCAAGTAGGCTATTCATATTAAAAACCGCCGGTGGCACATAAAAAGCACCATCCATCCGTGGCCGTTTGCCAGCTGCATCTGGCACCTGTGCAGGTGGCACGTAAAAAGCACCCACTACACTCATGGAGTGGTTGGCGTTAGGAAGGGCATCCAGCCGTAGACACACTGCCAGATCAGACTGGGCCTGATGCAGCCTTCTGGCTTCACAGACCCCAGTTGAACCGTCCAACCCATGCTAGCATGGAAAGCGGACGCTAAATGATGATGATGATGATCTTTATTTCTATTTCTCATAAGGTACACGCACAACAATGGCAATTCAAGCAATAACATTTATTTATTCTTAAATTGTTTTGGCAGATTCAAACGTGAATATCTGATCGCTGTTGTTTTTTTTTTTAATCATTGAAGAACCCCTCCCTTTAAATGGTGTTTATAACACATGTAATTCACCAGTTTAAGGGGACTTTGAGACACCATGACGTTTTGATCTCATTGTGTCTCTCCAGTGAAAGGGACCCTGCAGGCTGATGAATCTCAAGAGAGCAGGAGTTTTTGCTTATAGGAATGAGTAAACAGTTCATTTGCTGCTGAATGTTGATAGCTGCCAAACAGATAATAATTCATGGGGCACACACAGGACAACAAGAATCCAAACAATAATCTGGCTATTCATTCTCAATACATTCTAGTAGATTCAAACACGAATGTCTGATCGGTGTTGGTTTTTTGTCATCAGAGAACACTTCCTGCCACCACATGTAATTCCCACCACATGTATGGGATCTCTCTGGAGACACTGCAGTGTTTCAACCTCATTATGTGTCTCCTCAGTGAAAGCATCCCTGCCAGACCAATGAATCTCACAGCATTCATCAGTAAGTAACTTGTTTGCTGATTCCTGTAAAGAATGGTCTAGTGGGGTAGTGTTTCAAAATCCCCTTACACTGGTGAATCATGTGTATTTGTGAACATTGTCTAAAGCAGTGGTTCTCAACTGAGGTCCATATAAGATTTTGTTAAAATTTATGTACAATAAATTAGTAATGTCTACAATAGACAAAATATTTAAACAGTTTCTTATACAATTCCTAGTAATATTGAATTATAAAAATATGATTTTTTTTTTTAAACAATGGTAAAAAAAAACTGTAAACTTCACTTCAGTTGTAGTGGAACCATGTTTCAGCTAGTGCAAGAAAAGTTTATGATAAATATATAAATAATAATAGGTGTAGGAGTGGCTGTGTGGTAAGTAGCTTGCTTACCAACCACATGGTTCCGGCTTCAGTCCCACTGTGTGGCACCTTGGGCAAGTGTCTTCTACTATAGCCTCAGGCCGACCAAAGCCTTGTGAGTGGATTTGGTAGACGGAAACTGAAAGAAGCTCGTCGTATATATATATATATATATGTTTGTGTGTTTGTCCCCCCAACATTGCTTGATAACCGCTGCTGGTGTGTTTACGTCCCTGTAATTTAGCGGTTCGGCAAAAGAGACCGATAGAATAAGTACCAGGCTTACAAAGAATAAGTCCTGGGGTTGATTTGCTCGACTAAAGTCGGTGCTCCAGCATGGCCACAGTCAAATGACTGAAACAAATAAAAGAGTAAAAGAGAGAATAAAAATACGTGTTTAAGTCAAGTCTGTATGTTTTCGAATAGCTTCTATGTTTTTTATACTGTAATTATTTACATTTAATTCAATTTTTTTTTTTTTTTACAGGGGCCTGAAATTTTTAGTAAGTTCCTTCCTTATGTGGTAAATATGCTGGTTGATGACCAGCTGCGCTCACTTAATGCACGTTTATCAGACGCTCCACCTGTACAAGTTGCCGCTCCTCCTGACCTCTTTTTGACTGTTTTAAAGCTAACAAATGTTGGAAGCATGATTGTGATGTACTACACCCTTCAGGTCACCCGACAGAAAGATAAACCTGCTGTCATGTCTATACTACCAGCTTTAACCCATTGTGAAAGTGACCGAGCTTTTGATGAAACATTCCTGCACACTTTGATTTCTTATCTCATCACTATGAGTGAAGACTTTAGCCAAGAAGACTTTTGTATTGCAACTTTTGATGAATTTTTAATTGTGAGTGAGCAGTCTTGTATTTTGTTGCATTTATAGTAATTTTTTAAGACCTGTTCCATATTGCTTGCATTTAACAGAAATTTATATCATAACATTTCTGGGATCTTTACCTTTTGACCTATAATTTTTTGTAACTAAACACTTTCAAACTTCGGACACTGGTAGAATGTGTCACATAAAACATCTTTTACTCTTAGCATTTTTGAGAAAAACTTATATTTATGAAGATATTTCACCTTAAATTTCTCGTATTTCGGTAATTTCCTGGCTGTGTAATTTTTGTTTGTCACTGTTATTTATGACAACCCTAACCCCCTAACCCTAAAAACCAGTACAAACGCACGAACGATGTCATAAATAACAGTGACAAACGAAATATACACCGCCAATAGTTGTTGTTGACAAACAACGGCAGTAATTTTATTCAGCTGAATACACGTCATTGATTGGTTGAAATTACCAAAATACGAGAAATTTAAGGTGAAATATCTTCATAAATATAAGTTTTTCTCAAAAATGCTAAGAGTAAAAGATGTTTTATATGACACATTCTACCAGTGTCCGAAGTTTGAAAGTGTTTAGTTACAAAAAAATATTTTTTTAAATCTGTAGGTCAAAAGATAAAGATCTCATTTCTGTTAGGCTTTTGGTTAGCAGAATTGTCAGGATAGCAGGCAGAATGAATTCCTTGTGGCATTTAGCTATAATCTTTTACATTGTGGGTTTAAAATTCCATCGAGGTTGAGTTTATCTTTCCTCCCTCCAGGTTTGATGAAATAAGGTACCAGTTCAAGTGCTGGAGTCAATGTAATTGACTGGCCTTTTGCATCTATATAAAATTATTATAAAATTTGTATTTTTCTCTAGAAATGATACAAATAATGTCACTAAACTTTTAAAAATATTTAGCACCTTCTCTGTTCAATACAGTTCAGACAACTTTACCAGTTGTACTATGATGAACTACAATAAGTATCTTGAGACAATGAGGGAGACTATGTGGTCGCTTATCTGCTAGAAATAGCAGTCAAATCTTATTCAGCATTCCTCATAAATCTTTGTTGGAGCTCATCAAGTGCTTGATTTTGGGACTATCTTAGTTTTTCTGTAATATGAAAGAACATATTTATTAAATAATTAATATTCACCTTTTATGAATACTTATTAGTTGGTTTTGGGGTTACCCAACTTTTGTTTAATTCTTGTCTATTAACTGGTTTATGTACAAATGAATTTTATTTGTTGGTGTTACTATTTAGATGAATTGTTTTCAAATTGGACATTCTTTTTAAATGAAGAATCAACTGTAATTTTCTTTCTTTTTTTTTTTCTTCTATCAGCCGGGTATCAAGGTAAAATCCAATATAGTACGTCACATATTACGTCTGTTATGGTACATCTATGCCAGATTGCCTCCAGCTCGCTTGAAGTCACTTATGGCTGTAGTAGCTTCCAACTGTGAGGTAATGTTTATTTCTCAACTGTTTGTTAAAGAAGGGAACTGCCATTGCTGGTCAAGTTATTGTGATATCTGCCTACCATCTGTAATATTGGTTGTTTATATCCTGACTGTTTCCTTGTCAAAGATACTTAACTCTCAGTGGACCAGTAGTTTTATTATTAATTTGCAAGTATAATAAAATGCATATTAGTTTGGTGTCATTGCAGTCCAATTAAAAAATAAAAATACATTCTAAGTCACTCAACTCTTACACTATACATATATCTTTAGCTAAAGGCAATGTAACAAGTCATATCTAGAGTTGGAGATCAGTGAATGAGTATGATTGACTGCTGGATCATATAGATATCTTCTAACATATCTGAGTTTCTCTAAAACTCTACATTATATTGTATTTGTATTCACATAGTGGTTTTTCAGATCATCACCTGTGGTCCTTCTCATCCTGCTCTTTACTCAAGGGTTCACAACTGGATTCCCATTTACTTATTCATAACTTTAGCTTTGCAGTATCAGATGAAAGTTTGGAAGAGTCTATTCAAAACCAAAAGAACTGAATATAACAGCAAAATGCCAAGAAACTAGTTAAAAACAAAATCTACAAAAGTGGGTCTTACTCAGAAGACCCACTTTTGTGATCTTGCCCTGAAAACATTGAACCTCATAGCATAGATGACTTAATGAGAACAGATGGATTATACATCTAGGGTAAAAAAAAATTACTGTGAGTTGCTGATTGAAGTGACCCATGGGAGTGAAAATCTAATATAAATCAGGATATAGTGATAATCCACCAGCTCTATTTAGGAATAAGTATTTAACTTTTAAACCAGTTCAACCATTCCAGATATATATAAAGGTGATCTGTTATTAAAATGTGTTGTGATTTATCTTTATATTTGTTTTGTATAAGCATTTGTAAGCCTCCCTTACTACCACCATTTATGCTATGTAGTATTATAGGGACTCTCCCCCACATACTAAAAAGTATGTTAAACATTTACATGCAGTTATTTCTTATCCTTTGTCCGCTTTCATTTTCATATGGGTTTGGATGGACCATTATGGTCCAAGTCAGTTGTCATTCAGAGTTACTGTTCTTATAGACATGGTTGAGGACAGTCTCACATGTTGCAGTTTGGGCTTGGTTTCTACAGATTGATGCCCTTCCTATCACCTGTCACTATACAGAATGTACTGGGTGCATTTATTGTGACACCAGCCTAGGCAAGCTATCATATCCTCAACAAGGCAAAAGGGTCATCTTCACTTGTTTGCCAACCACTTTACAAAGTGTATTTGGTGCATTTTAACATGATACTAAGACAAGTTTGATTGTCTTGTACCTCATAAAATTAGTCCACATTAGTTAAGAGTTTTAAATCAAAGCAGCATAACAGCAAAGGAAGGTAAATATAAGAGTGAAGACCAAAGAAAAATAGGTTGGGAGTAAGTGTATGATGATGTGAAAAGTGGTAGAGGAGGAAAGCAAGGGTGATGTTCTGAGTTCAGATCCTGCAAGTCAACTTTGCCTTTTATCCTTCCAGGCTCAGTAAAGTACTAGGTTTGATAGTATGGACTAAGTACCCTCTCAAATATAATTGCTGACTTTGTGTCTAAATTAAAACTCATTATTAATTAGGTAACAAACTGATAGATAATGAGTATCCGAAAAAAAAAATGCCCTTCATGTATCTAATGTTGCTTAGGTCAGTTTTGCCATTCATCATCTCAGGGTCAGTAAAACAAAGTACTGGTCAAGTATTTGGGTTGATAGAATCAACTAACTGTGCCTAAATTAGAAATGATTATTTATTTTTCTGTATTTTTCAGAATTGTGAAGCAGCTCATACTGTGTACAAAATGCTTGAAGAGAGAATTGCAGCTCATCAACCAAGCCCTTCAGAACCAGAGCCACTTGAAGCTCCACTCATTCCAGCACCAGCTCAGTGAAAAAGGCTAAGAACAACTTAGAGCTCATCTTTATTAAATCATGTTTATTTTTATCTCCCAGATATCTATTCAGTCATCTTAGGTAATATTATATTTTTTTATTTGTTCATGTGAAACATGGAAAGATAAGAGGAATCTTATCAAATAAACATTCCCTTGCCATAAGAAGTCAATATCCTGCATACTGACTCAGAACTGTTCAGTTTTGCTTAAAGGCCAGCAATTGTACATATATAACAAAAAAAAAAAACCTTTGGGGAAATTTAAAATATTTTATCTCTTTTCATTGTTTTGTTTTTTGTTTTAATTTCTTCCAGTTTCAAAACCTTTCACCAGCTTTTATTTTGTTATGTTGCTTTACCAGTCACATAAGGGCACTTAGCATTTTAAAGATGTTTAAATGCTATTTGTCCAAGCGAAAAAAAAAATGGGTCTTTATTTTAACAGCTGTGCACAAAACAAAATGAGGGTAATTAGGTTTTAAAAAAAAAAAAAAATTATCAGCTTAATCTATTTCACATGTTGGCATTATTTTAAGCATGTACATTTTCCCCTAGTGGCATAGATTAGATTCATATGCTTAGCAACATCTATTTACATTATTTTTGCAGTATTTTATTCTTCATGTTTTGAATTAACACATTCATGAACAATAACTTCACTGTATGCATCCACTCAAAGCAGAATTCAACTGGACAATTAATGGTTCACGGCTTACTATAAGTATGATCTAATATAAAACTCCTCTTTGAATTGCTTTTCTGCTTCCTATCACCACTCATTTCTGCAGTACATGTCTTTTGAGGTGCAGCTCTTAAAGGTTCCTCTGATACTAGATTTCTTTCCCAGTCCTTTTGCACCTCTAGAGATAGACAATATTCAGATGCTCTGTTCAATACAAAAGAAGGAATAAGGACATTATTTACACTAGCTTAAAGTGCAAATTAGAAAATAAGTTGAATGGGTTTTCTACATAGAATATAGTTTGTTTAAAGGCTTTATCTTTCTCTTGTCAAATTCCTAGCTTACTTCTTACTGGAAGGTCCATAGAAAATGTGAGAACAGCATCTTCACTGGCTTTTACAATGTGCTAGATACCTACCATCCAAGAGCTGTATTCCACATTGTATTTATGACTCAGGGAATAACATTGATGTCTTCATTAAAGTGTCCTGAGTTTGTGAAATGAAAGACATTGCAGTCGAATCCTATAGTCTGGGCAAAGATAAGGTAGCTTCTTTGTAGTTTGTGCTGCAATAAAATGCATGCAATGCATACTATGTAGTGTTAGGAAGAGGATCACATCATCAAAATCATATCCTAAATAGAATGAATGAGCAAGCTTGGGTTTTTCGACCCATCTGTGAGAGTAGTTAGTGACTCCAAATAACAACCAGCTTAGAAAGTGATCCCCCATCTAACCCTTGCTAGCATGCAAAGCAGATGTAAAAATGATAGTGGTGTAGAGTTAGCAGGAAAACGGGTAAAGAAATACTTTCCAGAAACAGAACGGCCAACTGGATGAGTAAAGGAAATACTAACATAATATTAACGTAAAGTATACTAGCCATCTCAATATGGCTAACCACTAGGGGTGGGTGTTACTGTAGCTTTTTAGCCCCAGGAGATCATCGTCTCCAGCTGGCTTTAGACACAATTTCAGTGCCCTCCCTTTGCAAATATCAGAAGGGCACTGAAATTGTGTCTAAAGCCAGCTGGAGACGACGATCTCCTGGGGCTAAAAGCGTCAGTAACACCCACCCCCAGTGGCTAGCCACATTCAGATGGTTAGTACACTTTACGTTGTCGAGCGGTTACTGTTTACATCTCGTTCGGAGATTTATTAATGCTAACATAATATTAGCAATCACAAAAACTAGTTAATCAAGATTATTAGTTTCAAATTTTGGCACAAGGTCAGCAATTTAGTGGGAGGAGGTAAGTTGATCACATCGACTCCATTGCTGAATTGGTACTTATTTTATTGACCCTGAAGTTCGGTGGAACTTGAACTCAGAAAATAAAAATGGACAAAATGCATTCAGCATTTTGCCCAATGTGATAATAATTTTGCCGGCTCCCTGCCTTCATCAAAACTATATATTGAGGAGGGCCACATATTGTGCCACAGTAAGGATATCAAAGTCAAGGGTGACAATTCAACATTAAAAAAAAAAGTTGAAAGTGATGATGTCTATCTTATCAAATACTGTTTAGCCCCAGGCCAACTGAAGACCTATGATAAAAGGCATTACAACCACGACCATCTCTAGTTTTCAGTATAGTGTGTTTTGAATTATATTATCTAATGTATCCTTTTAAGATTTAGAGCAATAATGGTAGATCATGTTTTTTTTTTTTTTTTTTTTTAGCTTGAAAGCTCAAAATTTTAATTTTTCATTATTAATCATGTTATGTGAGTGTTCCCTTAAATGTGTACATTGTCTTCTACTTTTAGGTAAATGCTTAAATTTTTCATTTGATGATATTGCAGGGAGATTTTCTTAAAGTTCATTGCTTCTTGCCTTAGGTATGACATCCCTGCTTTAGTCTCTTGTTTCTAGCTGGCTGGTCGAGTAACCACATAAGAGTTTTCTTTATTGTCTTGTCAAATGTAATATTCTTAGTTTCTTTGAAGACAATGATGTTTTTAACTACAGATAAGGACTGTCAGACTGAAATTAGAGACTGATGTTGTTCCTTTTTATTTACTCTTATTCTTGCCTGCATCTCATTTAAGAGTTGAACTACTGGTGATGTTAAGAAATTCTAATCTCTCTCAATATTCTATTTTTATAAAGAACACACCCATAAACTGGTTTTCCAGGTTTGTTGTGTTGAAATAATATAAGCTGATAGCTCAATATATCTCTAGAGAATATTGTTTATCATTAAGAAGCTTGTCAAGACTTGGGGAGCAGTTTTGGCAGGAGTCCAGCTAGCACAAGACAAAAATTCTAAATACTTTCTTTGCTGCAAATCATAAATATATGCTTTATCGTCACTTTTAAGGCCTTATGTAAGAAAAAATTATTTTTATATTTACTGTATTGCCAACAGAGCTTAACACTGCAAAAATAAACAAAAAGGTGCAGTGTTGGCTGTGTGGTTAAGAAGTTCACTTCCCAACCACATGGTTCTGGGTTCAGTCCCACTGCATGGCACTTTGGGCAAGTGCCTTCTATTAGCTCCAGATTATATATAAGATTAGTATAATTTTCATGAAACATTGATATATATGTTTTCTTTTTTAAAGCCAAAACAATGCATGTTATCAAAAATTAATAATACAAGTTGACAGTTTATATGTTTACCTGGTATTTCAATATTTCATGGTTAGGATACTTTCTTTAGGAAATCTGTGGAGAGAATGTTTTGTTAGCTGATATTTCTATTCTGCAGAACAGAAGTCAACTAACAACACATTTTCTCTGAAGGCTTCCTTGCTCTGAAATATTGAAATAGCAGGTAAAAATATAAGCTGTCAACTTGTATTATTTATTAATCTTTGATAAAATGCATTGTTTTGGCTTTAAAAAAAGAAAACCATTTGTATGTTCATGTTTGTGGCTCTTATTTCCAGTCTTATCTGTAAACATGTTCAACCATGGGAAAACATTACCTTGCTTGGAAACACGTAATAATTAACAACAGAAAGAGCGTTTGGCCATAGAAATTCTGCCCTATGCCAGCATTGAAAAGTGGAGGCTAAAATGATGGGATGATTAGTATAACTTTAAATAGACAATAGTTATCACCTGGTATGGAATTTTGAAAGATTTAATTATTTCATTCCACTTTCATTAAATATTTGTATATAACATATAGTTAACTGTGCAAAAGGTGGAAAATAATTATTACATAAATAAATACAAATATTGTCTCTGATTTTACAAAAAAAGGCTTAAAACTGAATAAAAATCAGTGCTTGTTTGTTTGAAGTTCCATCTACAGCTGAGCTGCCTAAATATGTGTTAAACAGCAGTGCCATCATTGCCAGGTTCTTCACGCTGGTTGGACATTGCAGTTAGAATTTTGTCAAATATCTCATAGCGCTCCTGTGGATTTGTAACAGAACCCTTCTTCCCCCATAGCAATCGTACTTGGAATTCAGTCCTGAGAACTTCCTGAAGTTCTGGTGCTTCTCGAAGTTCACCAGTTAGTGATTGGCTAGACATTTTATAAAGAGCTATCTGTGAAGAGATTAACCTTGCTGTGTCAAGGTGTACGAAAAAGCTCTCCAAGTCAAAAGTAGAATTGTTTGTTTCCCAAGGCATCATATCCATCATGGTTTCTAGGGTTCTTTCCATCAAGCTAACAACAGGTAAGATGTTTGGAATGCTGACATTCTGAAGGGGTAGCAAAAACGATCCTTCCGTTAGGGTCTGATGAACACCTCGTAACTTCTTATCATAAATCATTGCACTGCCTGTGTGATCTTGTCGTAGAATCAACCAAGTATCACGGAGACGTTTTACCTGTAAAGAACAAAATATTTATCTGTTAATATTTCAGTTTGACATGAAATCAATGTCTTATCCACTACATTCATTATTACAAAGAAGAAAAAAAAAGTAAAATGGCCAAAAACTTAAGAGTAATCACAATTTTATGATTGAAACTTTAACAACAATCATGGCATAAAAAAAATAGAAAGAAGTTTGTATATTTATAGAATGTTTGGAAATTTGACTTTTTGCATATAAATAGCTATGAAATAAAGTCATTGGTACAGCAATGAATCAAACTTGGAGGTATGAGGTCAACTCCCACAGCATGCCATTTCATATATATATATATAATTTGTTTACAAACACAATGGAAAAAAATAAATAAGCATGTATTTTTCTTATTTAAATTCTAGATTAGTTTTAAAAAGAAACGAACTATTATTTGCACTGTGTACACTGAGATCTGAAATGAAAATCCTCATATTAATACATTCCAGCAGTTTCAAATGCAAATATGCTAGTTGTGTATATCACAAGAGAACAGAGCTTCTCCCTTTTACAATGACAGTGTGTTCATAACACATTTGGCTCATTGGTGCAAGGGATTCTGGGATGCCAGTATTTCAACATGTGATATCTTGTCAACTAAAAGGGCTTGGACCTTTGAGCCTAAACAAATTGCTGGCTTTAATTAAAATTTCAGCAGGCAGGTTTTTGGGCTGATCAGTGTTTATATCTATCTATCTATCTAGGATGGGTAAACTGTTAAAATCATTTGCACATTATATAGCGAGAGCTGAAATGATGATGAGGCTCAAAGGTCTACGTATTTCTGACTGACGAAGCAGAACATGCTGAAACACCAGTGTCCCAGAATCCTCAGCACAAATGAGATGAGGAGTGTGTTAAGAACACATGGTTGTCATAAAAGGAAGTTGTTCTGATGTAAAAAAAAAAAAAAAACAGCAACCAGCATATTTACATTTCAATCAGCTGGAATGTATCAAGAATAAACATGCAAATAATTGTGCAATTAATGGTATAACAGGGCTAAAATACATTGACTCTCAATGTAACAGCTATATTATATTTCCTTATTAGCTTTTAAAATAGGTAAAATATGTTTAACCCATTAGCATTTGGATTTCTCTGTCAAATGTGATGTTTATTTATTCACATTGATTTGAACTTGCCAAGCTTTACCTTGTAGCTTTGAGATTTCAGTGACATGATTGTTTAGTTTTAGAAGGACATTGTAGGATGTGAGAAGCCAGATCTGGCTGGTTTGAAGATAAAACAGGTTGATTATTTTGGCCAGATATGGCCGGTTTAAATGTGAAAAGGTTAAACCCTAAATTTTAGAGCAGCATGCCTCACTAGAGGCAGAATCATTACACCAAAATTATTGCTCTAATATTGAAGTTAGATTTCAGTGTTTCTTGCAAAACCTTCAACTCTCATCATCATCATCGTTTAACGTCTGCTTTCCATGGTGGCATGGGTTAGACGGTTTGACTGAGGACTGGTGAGCCAGAGGCTGCACCAGGCTCAATCTGATCTGGCAAAGTTTCTACAGTTGGATGCCCTTCCTAATGCCAACCACTCCGAGAGTGTAGTGGGTGTTATTACATAACACCGGCACAAGGGCCAGTCTGGCAGCACTGGCAACGACCACGCTTGAATGTTGTTTTTCATGTGCCAGTAAGGCAATCCTGGCAATGATCACGCTCGAATGGTGCTTTTCACGTGCCACTAGCATGGGAGCCAATCCCTGGACCTGGCAAAGATCACGCTTGGATGTACTTTTAACATTCTCCTGGCACAAGTGCCAAAAGGCAGTACTGTCATCGGCCACGTCAGCGATTTTGATTTCACTTTCCTCAATAGGTCCTCGCAAGAAAAGTTTATTGTCCAATGAATGAGGGGTATTCATAAGTGAGCTGGTTACACCCACTGGCATAGGCCATGAGCTCAGCATATCTCCAAAGGTCTCAGTCACTAGCCTCGGTAAGGCCCAATGTTCGATGGTCATGCTTCGCCACCTCATCCCAGGTTTTCCTAGATCTACCTCTTCCACAGGTTCCCTCAACTGCTAGAGTGTAACACTTTTTCACACAGCTGTCCTCATTTTTTTGCAACACATGACCATACCAGTGCAGTCGTCTCTCTTGCACATCTGATGCTTCTTAAATCCAACTTTTCTCTCAGGGCACTTACAGTTTGTCGTGTATGCACACTGACATTATACATCCAGCGGAGCATACTGGCTTCATTCCTTACAAGCTTATGCATGTCCTCAGCAGTTATGGCCCATGTATCACTGCCATATAGCATGGCAGTTCGTACACATGCGTCATACAGTCTACCTTTTACTCTGAGCGAGAGGCCTTTTGTCACCAGCAGAGGTAGGAGTTCTCTGAACTTTGCCCAGTTTATTCTTATTCTAGTGGCTACACTTTCAGAACATCTACCCCCGCTACTGACTTGGTCCCCTAGGTAACAGAAGCTATCAACTACTTCTAGTTTTTCTCCCTGGAATGTGACAGCTGTTCTCTGCACATTTTCAGTGTTTATAGCACTTGAGCCATATACAAAAACTATCTTCCCAATTAGCCTTCCTTTGATATTGCTGCACTTTTTATGTGTCCATAGCTTTCACTGGGTACATCTTATGGAGTTTCTACCTATGCCTTTTCTACAGATCGAGCAGGGCCATCTACCTGAAGGGATTTGTGGTTTGTCTGCCTTCCTACTTAAGACTTTGGTTTTAGCTAGGTTGACTCTAAGGCCCTTTGATTCTAATCCTTGCTTCCACACCTGAAACTTTCCCTCTAATTCTGATAGTGATTCAGCAATTAGAGCAAGGTCATCAGTATAGAGGAGCTCCCAGGGGCATCCTGTCTTGAATTTCTCTGTTATTGCCTGGAGGACAATGATAAATAAGAGGGAGCTGAGGACTGATCCTTGGTGGACCCCTACCTGGAATTCTTCACTGTACTCATTGCCAAACTTCACCTTACTGACAGCATCCCTGTACATGGCTTGCACAGCTCTCACTAACCATTCATCTATCCCTAGTTTCCTCATTGACCACCAGATAAGGGATTGGGGGAGCCTGTCAAAAGATTTCTCCATGTCAACGAAAGCCAGGTACAGAGGTTTATCTTTGGCTAGGTATTTCTCTTGCAGCTGTCTTACCAGAAATATAGCACCAGTGGTGCTTTTCCCTGGCACGAACCCAAACTGCATCTCATCTAAACTGACTCTCTCTCTAATTAGTTGGGTTATGACCCTCTCCACGACCATCATTACCTGATCCAACAACTTGATACCTCTGTAATTATTTGTATCTAAAGCAACATTTTAAACTTACCTGTTTGAAACCAATTCCTTCCATGACGTTCACAAAGCCAAATAAATTTCCAAGAGTATTTTTAAGTTCTGTAGCAACCTGAATCCATTTACTCAACACTTGTGCTCTCATTACAATTTTGTTCCAGATGAGGATTGTTGTGGCTACAAACAACTGCAAGGTGTAACATCTACAACAAATTATAGAAGAAGATTAAAAGATAAGGGACTATCCAGCAGAACATTAAGACTGGAGCCTTTTCCATTAGGCAGGAGGCTGTGTAGCTTAACTCTAACATTCCAACTATTCTCCCAAATGTAATGCTTATTTATTCACATTGTTTTGAACTGATCATGCATTATCTCATGGCTTTGATATTTCTATGATGTGATTGCATATTTTTTAAATTATAGTGTAAGGTAGGTGTGAAAGGCCAGATCTGGTCAGTTTGAACACAAAGCAGGTGGAATATTTTGTCTGGATATAGCCAGTTTAAAAGCTAAAGAGTTAAGTCTGTTAAATATTGACTTACACAAGGAGACTTCATATTGCCCCCTATTCACTGGTGCCCTTACCATCTTTGCCATTCCATTGCCTTGAATAATACTAGAAATCATCATCGTTGTTTAACATCCGTTTTCCATGCAAGCATGGGTTGGACGGTTCAACTGGGGTCTGGGAAGCCAGGAAGCTGCCCCAGTCTGATCTGGCAGTGTTTCTACAGCTGGATGCCCTTCCTAATGCCAACCACTCCATGAGCTAGAAATATTGCAAACATTTCAGAATTCCTGTTTACAACTGATTTTCTTTTATGTTTATCAGTGCTGTTCATTAAAGTCACTAAATGCACAGATCTGTAACTGTATGTTCTGATGGTGACCATACCATCTGTTCCAAGACAGTCCATATCTAGGACTCCATAAATCCTTGGTTGTCTTCAGCAGAGTACACTCTATTGTAAGTTTTCTAACCTGAGGATAACCACACTCAGAGACTCAGAAAAGCATCCAGGATGCTGTCCTTTCTTCTCAAATTAAAACACGTGAAGAAAAATAAAAACTTTAAGCACTAAAAAATAGTTAAGAACCCCCAAAACGTTTAGGAAAATAGAGGAAGAAATATTTGCATGTATTTGCTTTTAGTCATTAAGCAACAAGTAAATGAATCAAAAGTCTAAACTGGTTTAAGGACATCAAAGAACAAGAAAATATAAAAGGTATTGATATAAATTCAAGAATCAGTGGCAATAGAAATTGTTTTACATTATGAATTAATTAGTAGCAGCTAGAGCAGTTTTCCAGATATTTACCAGCTCTGTTTTGGCAACATTTTGTGACTGATGTTGAGACCCAGGTCAACACTGACTGAACAAATCTTATAATTAAAGGTGCTCAAGCTGTGACCATCCTGATTTTTTTTCTTCAGACAAAGAGGATCTAGTATCAAACTCAAAAACTAAATTCCATAAATAAGGTAAAGTTCAACTGAAGGAATGGTTCAGCATCATGAGACAGCCTATCAACTAATCTACTTCTAAAATTGCAACTGGTTCCTTTGGTTTCTCTCAAGCAGATCTCTGCTCACTTTATGGAATCCTTTACTCTAATCATCAACAACAATGGCTCTATAAGCAGTATTCCAACAGAATAAGCTATATTTGCTGCCTGTTAAGCATCCAACTCAACAATGCTTACACACAGCAAAATTCTTCCAAACATTCCTTCTCCATTTTACCAATTGACATACTTGTTGCTTCAAATTAAAGTCACAGGCTTTGATAAGATTGCCTTCATTACCCTCAAATGGTGCATGAGTATTAGCTACTATCATTGTCAAACTATTCAATCTTTCAGTGTGTATCTGAACTAACTTGATCTTTGAAAATATGTTAGTGTACCCTAATTTCTGACACTGCCAATTGCCAACCTGTTACTCTGATATTCGTCTCAAATATGAATCACCATTGCTCCAACACTCTGTCTGTCTGTCTCTTCAGTACGGTTTCTGTATATTCCAGATCTACTAGGGACCAGCACTCCAATGTCACACCCCCAAAGGTTCCACATAACATGTTTAGCAAAAATGAATTTCATTATTTACATGAAGTTGTTTTATCTCACAGCAGCAAAAATTTTGCCAGATACCATAAACTTCTTGCTAAGTTGCCAGCCAATAGTCTTCATCTAGCCTTACTATCACTGCATGCACAAACATGATTCTGATCTATATTCTGTTCATTCAGGTAGGCTATGAGATTAACATAGTCTTATGCAAAAAATACTACTCTTCGCTCTTCCCTAACCCTCCATGCATAGGTACCATTCGTGTAGAACTTAGATACCTCAAGCTAAAATTACATTGCCTTTATGAATAGATATCTTAAAAGATCAACCAGTGAAGATATGACAATCTAATCTCAACAACATAAAGATGAAATTATCTTGTATCTTAGCATCTCTAGTACTGAACAATGTGCAACAAAACCTTCCAAGTTGATACAATTGCTTGGCTTCTTGGTCTCTGATAATCTTTACTGGTGTCCCTACCTATATAACATAGTTAAAAAAACTTTATTTACAGTGGACAGACAGGTGTCCTCACCTTGTTTGTTGTCACCACAACGTTTTGGCTGATGTACTCTCCAGCCTTCATCAGGTGTTCTGGTAGAATTTCGAACCCAACCATTTATTTAACTAATGGGGTACTCTGTTCTCATTCCTATGGTATTCTTTTTTGCTGATGTTATTTTTTCTTCTGACATTATTTCCCAAGTCCCTGCCTGGGATTGAACTCAGAATCTGAGGATTTGTATGGGCATATAATATAATGGATAAGAGCACAGGCCACTAATACTTGTGGTAAAAACAAACAAGGTGAGGACACCTATCCATCCATTGTAAATAATGTACATAATTCCTCATCTCAAAGAAATATAGAATCATAGTTAAAACTTATCAAAAAGGAGTCCCTCTTCAAAGCCAATCAATGGCTGACTCACTAAACAGTCATTTCCAGAAGGAAGTAATGGTCCCAACGCTAAAAGTATAAATGGCTTAGACTTCCATACAGCTGACTGACAAAGACTTACTCGCCAACACATTTCAACTTTTAGTTCACAGATGTGCTGTTTTCTCCCTTTGCCAATTTGGTTCCTACTGCAATAACCACTGTTCCTTTGAACTAGCTCTATTCAAGTTCACCTAAAACACCTATTTGTCATTTCATTTTTAATGTGTTTCACAGTCCAACCCTGCACTAAGTATTTACTCAAATCCTTCTTCCCTGAATAGCAACCCTACTTGGAATTCCTTCCCTTCCTACAATTTTTCCCCAAGATATTGACTTACAGATATTAAAACTGCTCACTTCCTACTTCAGATTTGAACCATAAAAAATATGTACAAATAAGTTATGTGCAGAATACAGGTTGTACTACATATACTGAAAAGCATCGCATATATTAATTTCAAATTTTGGCACAAGGCCAGTTATTTCTGGGAAAACTGAGGGTTGAGTCAATTACATTGACTCCAGTGTTTAACGGGTATCAACTGGTATTTATTTTACTGATCCCAAAACGATGAAAGGTAAAGTCAACCTTTTAGCGTTGGGACCATTACTCCATTCTGGAAATGACTGTTGAGTGAGTCAGCTATTGATCTGCCTTGAAGAGGGACTCCTTTTGAACCCAGAACTTCCACCATTGGCTAAATAACTCATTCCTTACACAAAATAAAATGTAAGACATAAAACAATCTTTGCTATAAGAAGAATGAAGAGGAGATATGTCATGGTAAATGACAATATTCATAGGGACATGTATTCTACTGGAAAGAAACTGATTTATCCAGGAACTTGATCTTTTCAATGGGTTTTTGCCATTTTTGTTATATGTAAGAAAATAATTCTTAGGTGATGAAGGTTATGAGATAAATACAAAATATTCATTAAAAACAAAATGTAACCCTATCAAAAAAAGAAAATAATAATAACCCCATATGGAACCCAAACTACTGAAAGTGATTCAAAGTTGGCTGTGAGAAAATTTATATTTTACCTTTCCAAGATATCCTGCCGTAGGACTGAACCTTGTGGTAATGTAATCAGTTCCAAACCAGACAGAACTCCAACTCCAAGATCATCCTCTCCAAGAACACGGATAAACTCCACATCAATTTTTGTAAGATGTTGAGCAATTCGTCGTGGATTGTCCATTAATATATCATAGACTTTGAAAAATACATGAACATCTAAAGGTTTGTTTTCATCAGGTATCAATGCCCCACAGTAATTTTGCAAATTATAACTTTTATGGAAGCCTTTTTCCTCTGGAATGGTGATTTCTCTTGCTTTCATGTAATTAACATCGAAAATTTGCTCAGTGTATTCTTCATTTATAGAATCTTTACCGGATGGAAATTTGGATTTACTAGGAAATTTGTTTTTTAAGTGGGATTTACCATTTTTGTTAGTACTTGTTCCTTGACCTGAAGAAACATTTTTCAGGTTTTGGTGATAGGTAAATTCCAACTTTTTATCAGCTTTGACCCAACTAGGTGTTGCAACAACCTGATCAAGTTCACTATAATCCATTTCATCATCATATAATGCAGCATTTCGGATTTCAATTGTAGGTCGTTGCTTTGTTTTGATTGAAGCTACCCTGCTGGGTTTAGGGGGTGGAGATTTAAACAAACTGCTCTCTGATGAAGCTGGATTTAGGGAATTATCTGGCAGTGTGAGGAATGTTGGATTTACTGGTTGTGGTGACAAGATCGGTTCACTACCACATCGAGTGTGATGAATTGGAGGGGATGGCATTGTAGGGGTTGCTATTGGTGATAAAGATGAGCTGTAGCCAATCGAGGGAACACTGTCAGAGCGACCCAAGTGAGTTGGGGAAAATGGAGCTTCACAATTGGATTGTTCTAAACAGAGTACAGGTTGACTCCCAGTTCTTTTGTGAAGATGGTCTTTCATTCCAGTTGGACTGCCAGGTGGAGTTGTATTTGGGGTCACAAAAGGGCTAGGTTTGGGGCTAATATTTGGTGTACTTGAATAAAATCCAGAATTCTTATTCATTGGCGAGCCATACTTCATATCATACGAACTAAGAGGTAATTTCCGAGCTATAGCTTTTTTCAGAATTACATTTGATGCCTTGGTTACAGGTTTAGAATTTTTTACATAATAATCAATGAGACTAGGGATGGAATTGAACTCATCATCTTCCAGCAAATAAATTATTTTAGGTTCGGCATATCCATCTATTAAAACTTTAGAATTTACGATAAAGTGCATGGGGACTCCATGCCAACCACAAGAGAGTACAAAGTCTCCTGGCTGCGATACACTGTCTCGGACAAGGTAGTCACCATTGACAACCACTAACTGTTCGGCAGCAAGTCGACTGATCTGACCATGATACCAAGAATAAGATCGTAAATTTCCTGGGTCCCCTTGTAACTCTAGATGTAGATCAAGCTGTAGTTTCTCATTTGTTGCATTCTGGTTGTTGTCATAAATAGTCGGTGAGAAGTAAGACCTGAAGAAAGAGACAAAAAATAAATAAATACTATGAATTTTCACACAAACTCTACATGACATATATGACAACGGGAAATAAATAAATGTAAATAAATAGCTAAATATGCAAAGAATATTTATATGGGAAGTATTGAAGTTATATGTAAACTATTTGTGACCTTGTCAGGTCAGGTCTGATGTATGCAGCATCGGATCCTACTACTGGTAAACTGTAAACCAGTACAACCTGTGTCAGTGGGGTAGAAAGGGCTCCTTAGCCGTAGAGAAGGCAATCTATCTAGGGAGATAACCTTACAATAAATCACTCGGTTCGTAGCTTAGAAATACTGGGTTGACATCCAGCGGGAACAGCTTTGTTTCATGGAGGAGGAAAGATCTTCTTTAGTACTTGGTTGTACAATGCTTTCCAATGTGTGTAGTAGTGGCACGTGCACACATTATTAGCCATTTGAAAAGACTATGGAATTTACAATTAACTGCACCAGGGTTCCTCTTCCCCAGGGAACCAGACCTAATGGTATACCTGCGGATATAAGCCCAGCCCCTGCTTTGCCGAGTCCTGTCTCTGATCACGTTCTCCAGGGATACAGGCATCCAGCAACAGGACCTCCGTAATGCCATGATGGATCGTGAAGTCTGGCGTAGCATGGTAAATTCCATTGTCTTGACCACGGTCAAACAATGATGATGATTTGTGACAATTTTATTGAATTGGGGTCGTGATTTTGAAAGAGAGGGATATAGATGGAATTACCATTCCGTAACATCACACAATTGTAAACATTTGTGTAGTCACATGCACACATATATCAATAAGCATACATCTACCTGTGCTAACAAAGGAGCCTCTACACAGCCAATTGACCTGTTAGAGATAGCAGTTAAATCTCTCAAATTACCTCATAACAACAGCCAGCTGTCACTCACAAGCGAGTATGGCTTGGAAGCATGCACTATATTTTCACTAATAGTTACAGACACCTTCTTAACCCAGAGGCACAGCCAAGATGTGACAACTGGAAGGAGAGAGTGCTCCAGCAGCATCCAGTTGGTACTCATTTACAACTGCGTAAAGAGAAGCAACATGAAATGAAATGTCTTGCCTAAGGAAATGCACTGCTAGGTCAAGGAATTGAACTCATGATTTTATGCACTGAACTAAACATCCTAATCACAAGATCACATGCCTTGAATAGAAACACATTGGATAATGTGGCCCTGGGTGCAATGGACTAGTGGATAAGGTGGTTGGTCATGGCTGGAATGTCTTTAATCATAAGCCAGCTTAACTAGGACTGACTTGCAGTTAAATGATAACAACACACAGTTCTTGCTCATAGTTGAGTAGAGTTATCCACAACAGGATTTCTGTGTCTCACTTCAGTTGTATAGATTTTTACAGCTCAAGGATTTGTGAAGATCACATTAACCGTTTTGTCACTCACCATGTTTCAGTTTGAAACATTCTGACTTTACCTCCATTACTTTTGAAATTAATGAAGAATTTACTAAAACAAATTAACTTGAAATTTTGATGGAAGATTTTAATTTAAATTACATTAAAACGGGTTGTTTGTATAAAAGAACCCAAAGCAGTCTCGAATGGGTGAGTATCAAATGAGTTAAAGAAAGCTACAGTAGGATGTAGTCAGTCTTCAAAGAAGAGAAACAAACATGGTGAATAGTTTAGCTCTGAATTATAGATATAGAACAAAATAGAGCAACTGGTTTTGACTTCACTTCTACAGTCACAGAGTTCAAATCCTACCATGGTTAACTTTGTCTTTCATTCCTTTGAGGTCAAAAAATAAGTCCCACTCTAATACCAGGGTTGATGTAATCAATTTAGCCTTTTACTTCAAAATTGCTGGCTTTAAACCTTGTAATGGATGGTGTATTGGTTACTCATATACCATGGTAATTGGCCTTATAAATTCTTTGGCTCATGAAAAAAACAACATTGAACAGACTCATAACCTCTGCCCACCAGCAAAGACTGTAATATATATATATATATATATATATATATATATATATGTTTTTTTCTCCAGTTTCCCTGAATATCATAAAATACATTACCCTTTGCACTAATTCTTATGAGGACATCCAACTGTAAAAGCTATTGCACAAATATATACACACAAAACCATCCCGTTCAAGAACTGAGATAATCTTTACTGGGTTACTCAACATGTAGGAAATAACAATCAGATCTCCCTCAAATCATATCTACTGTCTTAATGACAACCACTATCCCACTATGCAATCATGAAAAGATTAATGTAAAACAGGATAAACTCCCTGCCAAATATACAAATTTTTATATTGGTCTGCACTAAATGTATGTTTTATATGAGTATGACGGTAGCAAAGGTGGATCAATTCTATAAAATTAACGCATCAGTTTATTATTGGTAGTCATTTTGTTTATCCTACAGGGATGAAAGATGAAGTCAAAACCCGCAAGGTTTGAATTCAAAGCATAAAAAATGCAGGGCATTTAGTCTGACATTTCTACCATTTCAAACTCAAATGGCCTTTCTTATAAATATTATTACCAAATTTATCTGAGTTCACAGAAGGAACACAAGTATACCACATGATGTCAAACCAAATATAGATAGTAAATATATAGTTCTTATCAGAAGTATGTTAGGCCATAAAGTTATATTTTACCCCAATAAAGCTTATCTTTGATGTAATTCAAACATACTGTTTACTATCATATTAGCAATGTTCTTCCTGCCTGTTCCTTTCCCTGTCTCCCACTGATATCAATGTCAAAGGCTGATATTTTCACTATGCTGCTATTTCAATGAAACACTGACAAGTTGTTTAGTTAACTGAATACCAAGAAGCAATTACTAAATAAGCTGGACTATCCATATATCAATAGTACAATTGTTGTTTTATATATATATTATATATATATATATTATATATATATATATATATATATATATGTTATTATTATTATTTATTAAATGATAATGAGGAATATTTTATTCAATTTATTCATTTAAAATTCTGTTTGTCACAAGAAATTAGTGATAAAATTGAGCATCTGTCACATACAGATTTTCTACAGATACCCATTAATATATAGCGGTGTATGTACACTTTGTTCTCATATATATATATATATGTGTGTGTGTGTGTGTTCATTGTCATCAGTATCGTTTTTAACATCCATTTCCCATTCTTGTACGAGAAGAAATTCGTTGAGGCAAATTTTTTATGGCCAAGATACCCATCCTATTGCTAACCATCACCTGTTGGCAAGCAAGTTAATATTTTCAATATGGCTTGCCATGTTTTCATGGAAGATTGGAAAAGAATGACATTACTTGTATGATGGTGACATATGTTTACAACTGGTTGTGACAAGGAGACACACACACATTTATCTCTTCAGCAGAAATTACAAAGTGACTCAAAGGCCAAGAGTTTCATGCACTGGAACTTATCAAACCTATGCATTAATATAAAGCATCCACTCTACTTTGTGAAGTGGTTGGCACTAGTAAGGTCACCCAGCTGTAAGAACCATCCTAAAGCAGATCTCGCAGGTGCTGGTACCAAGCAGAAACCATCCAGTCCATTCTGTAAAGTGACTGACACTAGAAAGGGCAACCAGCTGTGAAAACCATGCCAAAACAGACAGTGGACCTTGGTGCAATCCTCTGGCTTGCCAGCTCCAGTCAAACCATCCAATCTATGCCAGCATAGAAGGTAGGTGTTAAATAATGATGATATACATGTACATGGAAGGATTCTTTCAGTTTCTGTCTACCAAATCCATCTAACTCAACCACAAGGCTTCTACTAAAGCTCTGGTTAACTCAGGGCTTTAGTAGAAGGTACCATGCAGCCATACCTGTGCCTGTATTACTGTTTGTATTTATAGTTGATATGTAGGTGAGTATATTAGGGTGTGCAAATATGAATGCCTACATGTATCTGTTATAATGTATCTATTGGTAACTTACGGTGGAGGTGGTGGTGCATTGGACAGCTGACTCCAAGAATTTCTTTTATCTGTAAATAAAGAAAATTAATAAATAACATGATAACAATAGGCTTTGGTGAGAAGTAGATTGGCAGAGAAATGACAAATAATGTGGTCAACAAAGGTCTTTCTTTAACTCTCTAACTTTTAAACTGACTATATCTAACCCAAATATTCTACCTGCCTTATGTTTAAACTATCCAGATGTGGCCTCTCATATCTACCCTATAAAGTCCTTCTAAAAATAATTTTCCACATCATCATCATCATCATAGTTTAACGTCCGTTTTCCGCACTAGCACGGGTTGGACGGTTCGACTGGGGTCTGGGGAGCCAGGGGCTGCTCCAGGCTCCAGTCTGATCTGGCAGTGTTTCTACAGCTGGATGCCCTTCCTAATCATCTAAATCTCAAAGCTGTGAGATAATGCATAACTGAAAACTGTGAACAAATAAGCATTAACATTTAATAAAATGATCTGAATGCTAAAGGATTAAAAACAATCAAGGAGTAGTGATGTGGGCAAAAGCAGTCTAGCCATGACCATCCCATCTTTTTGTATATGCATGACTACATTATCAAATATGTCCTTTTTTTTTTAAGATCGGGTATAAGTTGAAGGAGATTTGGTTTCTATTTCTAGTAGGTTACAAAAAAGATCTTTCAATGGCTTGTAGGAAAGGTAGCAGTAGTAGTTATCATAGGATGAGGACATTGTTTTGGCTATAGTTTTAGAACAGGGTTAATAATGGTAATGATATAATGGTGACATTGAGGGATGTAGTGGCAATGTTGGTGGGTGATGGAGACAGATTTAACAGATAAAATTAATCTTTCTAGTGGTGCAGTATGATTTGAAGTGGAGGAAAAAAAAGAGGCCAACCTAAAGCTAGCAATCTAATGATTGTGTTGGAAGTGAATTCTTTATTTAGGGACTAGATTTGTGGAGATTTTTAGAACAAGGAGTGAGAGAAGATTGTTTGAGGTTAGCATGATTAAGGTAATTGGATTACATTCCTGCTTCATATACTATGATTACCTCCCACTCCCCAAGGGGAATCCTGTTGGCCAAGCGCCACTGTATCCTTGCCCCCAACCTGTGCATTCTACCCACATGTCTTGGTGTTCCTCCCACACATAAGAAAACTTTTCCCTCACCCTACCCCAACAAGCCAATTTACACCTCTTTCTTACATTTCCTTCTGCACTCACTATGCCTAGCTCTCACTCCCCAATCCTTTCCTCACACACCTGCTCATCTGTATCATTGCTATCCAGTAGTCCCTCCAACTCTCTATATATACCCAGGTCTTTTGCCACTTACTCGCACTCTCTTTGCAATATCCTGTCACATATGGCATTTGAACCTTTGGGTTTGCTCTAGTACTTGCCACTATCTATACCTCCCTCTTCCTTTACTCAACCATCTCATTTATACTCTGATCCCTGTTCCTTGTGAGCATGCCTGGCATTTTGCCACCTCCTCCATCTTGCAGCCTCCCCCCCCACTCTCTCTCTCTCTCTCTTGCACTTCCCTCAGGCTGAGCAACCATGTATTTTCTTTGTGGTAGCACACCTGTTTTCTGTCTCCATCCCTGATCTTTCTCTCTCCAGTAGCGTAACCTTATACTTCCTCTTCAGCAAGACACCTATATATGTCTTACTATAACTTTTTCATCATCACCTCCTCCAATGCCTCCTCCCCTTTTAAAAGTTTTCATCTTGCAAGTACTTGGTGACACTGTCAGTGCAAGTGCCACTTAAGAGCAACCAGTACCACACTGTAAAGTGGTTGGTGTTTGGAAGGGCATCCAGCTGTAAAAACCTTGCCAAAACTGACCTCGTCTGTGCTTGTGCCACATGAAAAGCACTACTCACCTTGCCTGTGCTTGTACCAGATAGAAAGCACTATCTCCACTCTGCTGAGTGGTTAGTGCTAGAAAGGGCATCCGGCTGTAAAAATTCTGCCAAAACAGTCACAGAAATCTAGTGCAGGCTTCAGCCTGGCTGGCTCTTGTGGTACCACCGTCTCACCCATGCTAGCATTGAACACAGACGTTAAATGATGATGATGATTTCCTCTCTCCATCTGTTTTCTCTCCTCATTCCTTTCTGTAGAAAAGTGTAGGCTCAAAACGTCAAAGATGTTTCAAAGACGTTTTCCTGATCATCAAACTAATTCACCTCAGTTGTTGTTCCCTCGCCTATCTATGTCTTGTTTTTTGTACAATTTTGATATATATATATGTGTGTGTGTGTGTGTGTGTGTAAATTAAGTAGTGGTAATGAGTAAATATTTTGTAAATATGATAAGATTTGACCATATATTGATTATAGAAAATAGTCTAATATTAGAGCACATAAACTCCCAAAGGTAAAAAAAAATGGGCATAAGTACATGGAATTAAATTAATAAGAAGAGTGGGTTTGATTCCAACACATGCTAGTGCCCCATTTTTTCCATTGGCAGGTTTATATGACCTGATACACTATTTTCTATAGTCTACATACAGTGAAAGCTTTTCATTATATTTATAATACACACACAGGTATTACGAATGTCCGAAGTGGGATGCGAACCCACGCCGGGAAGACCCGACTGCGACCTGAATGCAGCGCCTTAGACTGCTCGGCCATCCTGACTTGCTTTAATTGGCTTTAATAATAATGACTTGCTTTAATAGGCGCAGGAGTGGCTGAGTGGTAAGTAGCTTGCTTACGAACCACATGTTGCGGGTTCAGTCCCACTGCGTGGTATCTTGGGCAAGTGTCTTCTGCTATAGCCCCGGGCCGACCAATGCCTTGTGAGTGGATTTGGTAGACGGAAACTGAAAGAAGCCTGTCGTATATATGTATATATATATGTGTGTGTGTGTGTGTTTGTGTGTCTGTGTTTGTCCCCCTAGCATTGCTTGACAACCGATGCTGGTGTGTTTACGTTCCCGTTACTTAGCGGTTCGGCAAAAGAGACCGATAGAATAAGTAAGTACTGTGCTTACACAGGTATGTATAGGTGTAGGCATAGTTGTGTTGTTAAGAAATTTGATTCTCAACCATGTAGTTTTGGGTTCAGTCCTATAGTACAGCACCTTTTTGTAAGTATCTTCTACTACAGCTCCAGGCCAATTAAAGTTTTGTGAGTGAATCTGGTAGATAGGGACAGAAAGAAGCCTTTTGTGTGTATGTGTGAAATTCCTTGTCTTGACGACATGTGGTAATTATAAACAATTGTTATTCATTTCCATTCTGCTATGAAAAACATGTCTGGTTGGTTATGAGGAAATATTGCTTTATTTGCAAACAAGCAAGGGTTGTTGACAGAAAGGGCATCCAGCCATAGAAAATCTGCTTAAATGGCCTTCTGAGACCAATATAGTTGATGTTCTTTTTGTTTTTGAATAGTTGGAAAAACATGAGCATGAAGAGAATTCTTGAGGGTTAGCGTTCTGTGAAAGAGGGACTAGAAAATTTGGTTAATGAAGGGCCTAGGAGAGAGATGAATACAATATAGGTGACAAGAAGAGAATTGGGGAAAGCTTGAGTGAAAAGGATTGGCAGGGAGGTTACAAGGTGAAAGCATGCATTGGTTTTTGTAAATTAGTGGTTGTATAATAGGCATATTTTCAGAGAGAGTTAAAAGTTAAGGGAAAAAACAGAAGAGAAAAGCCATTGTTATAGCAAAAAAAATGTAGCAATGAAGAGCATTTTAAATCTCTTCAAGTAAATTCATATATTATTTGAGCAAATGATGAGAGAAGAAAATAAAATAATAGAAAATATCTCCAAAAAAATATATATAAATTACAAATTGAAATTAAAACAAACCTGAGAATTTGTGAGAGAAATTAGAGGAAAAGGTTTCATAAATGGTACTTTGTCAAGAATTTAAACTGATGCTTGAGAAGAGGTGATAAACATAAAACTGCAGAACAGATATGAATGAATATGCATCTGAACTGAGAACAATTAATGGGAGTTTTTCCTCATTTTTTTTCCCTTTAATATTCTGTTTTGTTTATTATAAAAAGTTGGTGATAAATTTAGAAATATTTTGAGTGTGTAACCAACCCCTGCCATTTAAGTAAATAGCTGAGTAAACACCGTGTGAGGAATAGAGTAATGAGAAATGAGTTGGTTCAATGTGACAATATGTTAATGCCATGGAATATCTATTATTGACCAGCTACTCCATCATCATGTTCCTCCACTGTTTAAACCCTGTCACTAGCAGTTACCTACAAGTAAATCAGGAAACAGATAAAAGAAAATGTTAGTTTAAGCATGTTTCACCTGGCAAATTCTTGTAGTTATCTCGCAGGTAGCACAAACTCGAGACTATCTTTGTCCTGTGAATACAATCCTTAACACCAAGGTCACGCAGGTCAGCTTCATTTAAGGACAGCAAATCCTAAAAATAGAGAAAGATTGTGATTTTAAGCAGTCACACACATACATATAACGAAAAACCCCAACACAGAATATTACTGAAACAGTATCAAAATATATTTGTTAATTAGTTTGTAATATTATTAGAAAATCAAATATATATTATTATATTTGGGAGTGTGTAACCAACCCCTTCTTAGTACACAACTACAACTTTGTATTATTTTCTGAAATTGTGGTTGAAATAATACAATAAAATATAGAATTTTTTTTTTCAATATTGTTGGATGAAGATGTGTTAGGTTAGGCCTTTCTTATCTGCATAATTAACGATACCAATATTTTCATGTTAGTGTGGATTGGAGGGTTGATCAAAAATTTAGGCATTTGTATGAATTGTTGACGAAAGTTTCTTTTTCTTTACAATTGTTTATTTTTCATGTTTATGTAAAATGTCTGTATAAATTACAATGTTTCCTTCATTATTTCTAGGATTTGCTGGCACTTTCATGTTGCCAACAACCTAACCATGTTAAGAATAGGTTTTTGATTATCAATCATTAGAGAGTAAGGACAAAGTGGTTGCGTTACTTTCTGAAATCAAATTCTGTTGGGATCAGTTTTGCCTTTTGTCATTCTGGGGTCAATAAAATAATGTACCAGTCAAGAACTGCAGGAAATTTAATATTCATATAATATATGTATAAGAGTTAGCACTTCCTTTTCTAAGCCGAGATTCGAAATCGAATCCAAGAATCATCGGTCGTCAAAAACCAATGCATGTATAGGCGTGAACAGAGAAAGAAACACAATCGCAGCTGACACACCAGCAGACAGATTTATCTCGTCCCGCGTTTTGGAGACGACAGAGAAATGCCTACAGGCTACTGTTTCGAATGACGCACACACACACAAACATATTCATCTTTAATATGTGCTCTATACAAGCAATGCGTAGCATTTGCTTACATTTGTATGTAGTGTACTTATAATCCATGTAAATAAATCCCTTTTTGATCATGAAACAATTCATGTATTTATTTATACACACACACATCCACTACATATGTCTTGCAAACAACTTGCACATGCAAGTGCTACCAGTCAAAAACTCCACATACTGGAAGCCAGTAAGTGTATGGGGTCATCAGGAGAGAATGCGCACCATTTCGGGGCCTACCTCTCGACGGCATCAATGCGCACCCCCCCCCCACTGATACGAGGCCCCGCTTGCTAGATCAGCTGGTTATCAAATAAAGCTCAATATCCTTCTAGCCATTGCTCATCGTCTCTTTTTAACCAAATCCAGTGGCTAGCCTTCTCCACTGTAGATTGGATATCGGTCATGGTGGCATTGACTTTACGATGAGTTAGGCCTAGCGATAACAACAGTCATCTCACGCTGTGTCCAACGAACCCTCTACATCCGACTTCAATTGGAAAATGTTCTGCTTTCCAGTCTGCGTCTTCACATTCCTCGAGGAGGTTTACATAACGGTTCAATTTTCGATCCCGAGCGGCGTCCATATTATCTTCATGAGGAACCGTTAACTCGACTATATTTACCACTTTCCTTCTTTCACACCACATCAAATTATCTGTTTTTTTTGTAGTTGGGATGGGAAAGAATCCCTGGCACCCAGGTAAATAATAAATAAAATAATGTACCAGTCAAGCACTGCAGGCAATTTAATATTCATATGATAAATATTATAGAAGTGAAAAGACATACAATCATGATTAAGAAATACATAAGTTGGGTAACATAAGATATGGAAGATAAAATGTGTCTCCAAACATTAATAGCAAAACTAGTAGTGTTTGAACTAGACTCTAGTCTAGTATAGTGACTATTTGCAAATATTTTAAAGGAAATTAGTTAGGAAAGGCGAGCGAGTGAGTCATCATCTGCTTTGCAACCCCAACTTCCTACTGACTAGTGAGAACTATGCAGTTAATACTTCAATTTAAATGTCTGTAGATTGATATCTGCACAAGATTAAAAAAAGGGGGCTGGTTTGAAATTGCCATTGTTATTGTCTCCTTCCCCTCCAGATATCACAATTTGTGTGAGATTTGTGGGTAAGGAGACACAATAAGAAAAACCAGATAGAGATGCTGTATGCAGATAACTGCTTCAGAACAACAAATGCCATTGTAATAACAGTAGTAGAGAAGTAACCGTGCATTACTAAGAGTCTCTACACAA
Source organism: Octopus sinensis (assembly GCF_006345805.1). Taxonomy (NCBI): domain Eukaryota; kingdom Metazoa; phylum Mollusca; class Cephalopoda; order Octopoda; family Octopodidae; genus Octopus; species Octopus sinensis. The sequence goes on from NC_042997.1 coordinate 41,828,970, forward strand.
ATATGCTTGCATATCAGTAATATTCCTATCTTTGGATGGAACACTTTTTTTTTCCACCTTATTTCTGTTGAAATATGCCAACATTGGTTCAATTAATTTTAAATATAATGAAGCATTTACTAAATAACTCATATTTGTGAAGAAATGGGACCAAATTTTAAGAAGCTTCTACTACACACAGAGCTTTGTTGGCTTTCAAAAGGTCATGTTGTTTGTCATGTATATGAATTAAGAGAAATGGTGCTTAAACTTTATGAAGAAAATCAACAGAATGAATTCCACGTCTGACACAAGACAAACTTTGGTACACCAAATTGGCATATCTTTCAGACATATTCGAACATTGGAATAAAATTAACACAAGTACACAGGGAAAAGCAGAAAATATCTTAACATCGGCTGACAAAATTTGTGCTATGAGAGACAAGATAACAATTTAGAAATGCAAAGTAAAAGAAGGAAATTTTAAAATGTTTTTCAAAACTTGTGAGTGTGAGCTAAAATGTGAGGTCAGCTCGTTAATTGTCGACCATTTAACATTGCTTAGAGAAAAACTTAATTATTATTTTCCAAATACTGAAATCCAAAACTATGATTGGATCAGAAATTCATTTCTTGCAACTGCAACGATTGATTTTTCACTTACTGAAGAAGAACTAGCTGAAATCAAGAATGATTGGTGTTTGTTATTGATTTTATGAAGACGGGAACTTACAGAACTTTTGGATTCATGTTTCAAAGAAGCACCCAAACCTAGCTAAAAAAGCTTTACTAATTCTTTTGCAGTTTCTACTCTCGGCCTTTTGGCTAAGATCAAAGTGTAGTATCTGTTCTTATCAGCTTAATATCTGATACGGTCCCTATTTGGGACCATCGATATTAAACTGATTTTTAGAACAAGGCGAAGAGTTAGGGACTTGCTCCGCCTTTGCCACGGCAATATTATACTACACTCGCGGAGTGGTTGGCATTAGGAAGGGCATCCAGCTGTAGAAACTCTGTCAGATCAGACTGGAGCCTGTGCAGCCCCTGGCTTCCCAGACCCCGGTTGAACCATCTAACCCATGCTAGCGCGGAAAACGGATGTTAAACGACAATGATGATGATGATGATGATACATTTGTGAAGCAGCTTTGTCAGTAATGCTAAACTTAAAGACATCGAAATGTGGAAACTTGAAAATGCTTGATAGTGAAATATGAGTGTCATCTACTATTCCACCTAATGTCCAAAATCTTTATTCTTCCCATCAAGCTCATGTATCTCGCTGAAATAGGTTATAAAAGTTATTTTTTTATTTATCCTTGCACATATTTACAGATTATTATCAATAAATGATAACTTACATTTCTCTTGAAAATGTATTTTATTTTGCTTACAAGCTATATATTTAAAAATATAAATGAAAGGTTTTCTTAACATGTCCCGCTATTAAAATTAATTTATGCATCAGCATCTTATAGCCATGGTCGATCATATTAAAATAATTAAAGTTAGGTTTGCATAAAACTTAATTGGTGTGCCGCTAAATTATGTATGTTTAAAAAGTGTGTCACTAACTGAAAGAGTTTGGAAAACACTGCTCTACAAGTTCCTCCCTGTAGGCCTGAACCCAGAGAATTTCAAGTTAAGCATCAGCCTCAAGGGTCTGCAAAGACTACGGACATTGCTAGCTTCTTTTTTGAGACAGCTTAATATAGCAATGTCCTGAGCAAGACATTAAACTTATGTGTGGGAATAAGGGAAGAGTATGAAGTTACTCCTTAGTTACCAATACTCCCAAGTCTGCTCTGACCTGGGGTGGTAGCCCCTGTCAAGGACCCAAGTTATGAAGTAAATACACATGGTCCAGTAGCTGAAGCATGCAGGACTCATAGGAGGGTTAGACATATCTAGACATGGCCCAATACCTTGTGAACTAGTCCCCTACTTAAGAGTTAAATAGGTCCTGTACCCCAATAGTAACCTTATGTGAGAAAGAGACGAGTAAAGTGTAAAGTGTAAATAAACCAGCAGAAGGCAACCGGAAACTATTGCCTTATTTTTCTGAAGAAAAATCCAAAATCTTCAAACTGGCATGAAGATCCACAACCACCAAAGCATACAGACATGGCACATGGAGAGTCCAAACCTTCTCATAGAGAATAAAGATTACCAACAAATGGAAGTATATTGGAAAGACTTAGTCTCTGTTGTAGCTCTTAAAACAGGTGCCAAGTGTGAAGCTAACACTTTGATGTTCCCTATCCTCGCCTTCCACTGATTATTAGAGGATACAATTGAAAAGGTCTTCCCAGAAGCTAGTGGATTGGTGGTATAAGATCTTGAATGTTTCTATAAGGTTTCAATTATGCATGTACCCATGTATTTAATGTACCAATGTCATCTCACATTTAAGCTTAGCTTGTGACTTGTGCTTTAACAAATACAGGCTTTTGAGGAACTTCTACTGCACTTCAGCTGAACTATGCATTGGGGTCAATGTAAAAAGTAGTGACAAATCATTGGCTTTGGTTCCTTCTTTCCCTCCTCTACCAACACCAAACACTGAAACTACATCATGTAATACACGAGTGGTGTTTTATGACAGTTAAGTATGGTTAACAGAAATGAAACATTTTTTGTGAAGAATGAACTGAACAGACTCCAACTATAATGGAAATTTATTTTTAAAAAATCACTAATTATAGAAAGATTAAAAAAGAATTGGGTGTTAGAAGTAATAAAGGCATAAATATTGAAATGGCTTCAACATGTAATAAGAATAGATTACATATGGTGTGTAAAGGCATAAACTGGAGGTTAGTCCAGGATATATTGAGCGAAAACAGGCCCAGAGAGAAATGTGTAGTCAACCCAAGATTTAATGAAAAAATAGAAATAAATAATATACAAAATTCAGCTAAATTATATCAGGGTTCAATATAAAACAGATTTCTATGATTAACACTCCCATTAGAGTATGTTTAGAATATGTTGGAAACATTTTGGCAAGTGGTAATTAATACTTAATAGAAGAATGATTTTTGTTGGTGACGTAGGTAGTGTAGAATAGTGATAAATGTTTGGAGTATTGAATGCCCAGGATTTTGTCCTTACTGGGATAGGCATGAATGTCATAACTAAATTTTTTCCAGAGTTTAATTGGCTTATTTAAATAAAACCACATTTTATTCATTGCTCTCTTGAAATGCCCCCACCTTCCAAGAAAAAAAAACCCTCTCATTTTATTAGCTGTATAAAGGACTAGTTGATATTCATTACATTAAGGAATGACATGAGAAAGAATTCTTAATATAATGAAATTAGTTTATATATATATATATATATATATATATAAAGCTGAATTAAAACCACTGTGTATACACACCCAGTTATATTTATTTCAGGAAAAAAAATCTAAGATCACAAATAAAAATATAAATCTAGGAGGGTGGTGTTTGAGAAGTGAAACAATTATTTTATACTGTCATACAGAGATGGGAATATTTTCTTTTTATTGGAATTTCTCACATTAAACATTAATAAGTTGGAAAACAAAAAGTTACACCCCACCAAATCAGATATCTTGATTAGTAACAACAAATACTTTTGGTGCATGAACTAGTCAACACAATAGTTATAATAAAAAGAATTCAAGCAAAAACAGCAACAAACAACTTGGCAGTGGTGTATAGACTGTATTAAACTGACCTAAAAACCTGGATCTTTCCGATGTAATGTAGTAGTAGCCCAACCCTGACATATCTTCACACATTCCTTTCATCTTAATGAAATAAAGAGTGACAGCAATAGCAGGGCCACTGATACAATGGTATATATATACAATAACATTAGGTTGATAACTAATATTGTATTTGTTACAGTTGTACATACCTTCTCTGTTGCTGAAATAACATTTGGAAGGTTTGCAGTGGTTCAGGAATTTACTTTTGCTTAAATATATACGAGTAATATACAGGGTGGGCCAAAAATCACGCACCGAAACAGTTGACGGGTTTTTATATTATTTTATTATAATTATCATTATTACTTTTCATTTTGTTCACCATGTACAAGTATGTGTGTGTTCATCATTTTATATATTTTATTCAATTTTAGAAAAATCGAGGAATGCTTTTGACAATTTGAGAGCGTATTGAGCTTATTTTGTGTGACTTTTGGCCCGCTGTGTGTGTGTGTGTTTTTCTGTTTTCTATGGGTATTTACCCAATTTTCCAGGCTGTTTTCACAGCTATCCCACATTCGATATTTACTTTATTTTCTCTAAAGTACCAACCTACTTGACACTTCGAAGTTTGTTTATATATACATATATACACACACACACACATATCCATACATCTATGTATGTGTGTGTGTGTGTATATATATATATATATATATATATATATATATATATATATATATATATATATATCATCATCATCGTTTAACGTCCGCTTTCCATGCTAGCACGGGTTGGACAGTTCGACCGGGGTCTGGGAAGCCAGGGGCTGCACCAGGCTCCAGTCTGATCTGGCAGAGTTTCTACAGCTGGATGCCCTTCCTAACGCCAACCACTCCCCGAGTGTAGTGGGTGCTTTTTACGTGCCACCTGCACAGGTGCCACAATCGGTTGGAGCTTTTAACGTGCCACCGGCACGGAAGCCAGCCAAGGCGGCGCTGGCAACGGCCACGTTCGGATGGTGCTTTTTATGTGCCACCAGCACTGGAGCCAGTCGAGGCGGCACTGGCATCGGCCACGTTCAGACGGTGCTTTTTATGTGCCACTGTAAATATACATGCATATATGTATGTAGAGATTAGTGGTCAGTGACTTTAGACTTAAGGCTAGAAAGATCCAGAGACACAAACTGATATGGAAAAAAGTTATGGAAGCTCAAGGATCCTGCAAACAGGCAAAGACTTAGCAATGTTCTTTATGAAGCTTTTGTTGAGAAGGAAGAAGAGATAGAGACAGATGACAATTGGAAGTTTTTGCAAAACAATGCACTGAGGACAACAGATCAAATCTGTGGTTTGAAGCAAAGCTTCTGTCACATCATAGGTGACATGGTGGTGCAACAATGGAGTTGACAGGGCTGTAAAAGAGTGGGAAAGTAGGAGTAGCAAAGAACCATATCGTTTAGCTAAAAGTGAAGCTAGGCATTAGGTTTATGTAGAAGCAGGAAGGAAGGGGTTTGCCAGTGTCTTACAGCATGAAAATCACAGACTTGAGGTGTTCCAGATTGCAAGACAAAATGCTCGAGAGAACTGAGATGTTGTGGGAGAGAAATGTGTAGCAATGGATAATGGTATGCCTATCCTTAGTGATCCTGAACAGAATGAGGCAGAGAAGAGCTACTATGAAAAGCTTTTAACCCCTTACCCAACAATTATTTTGAAAATAAATGTATTTTTTCAGACATATTTTTTAATTGTTTTATTTTACTATGTTTCGAATGGTGATTTCGAGGTATATTTCAAACCTTATATATTATGAATTTTAATTCAATAATATTGATTTTAAATTACCACTTTGGGCAGAAATGAGTTAACCCGTTTTTAGACGAAGGAACTCGTTTGCTGTCGATTTTGGCGAGTCTATCTTTTGACGAGTTAACTCACCAGAGATAGAAAAAAACGATTTCGGTCAAAACGCATATATTTGTTTCTGCCAGGTAAGGGGTTAAATGTGTAGAATGAATGGGAGAAAAGGAGTCTCCCCTAGATAAACTCAACAGCTATATGAAGCAACAAATCACTGGACCAGATGATGAAAGGTATGGAGAATGTTAATTAGAACAAAAATAGACTAAATGAAATGCAGTTTGGCTTTGTTCTGGAGAGAAACACTATTGATGCTACTTTCACATTGAGGCACCTGCAAAAGAAGTGGTCTCTGAGGAAGCTAGGGGTAGATGAATGGCTTGTGAAAGCAAACAGGCTATGTAAAGAGGTGCTGTTAGCAAAGTAAGAGTTAGTCATGAGTACAGTGATATATTTTAGTGGACAGGTAGGTGTTCACCAAGGCTCAGTCCTCATCCCCCTTCTATTCACCATTGTCTTCCAGGTTATAACAGAATAATCTAAGACTGGAAGACCATGGGAATTACTGAATGCTGATGATGTTGCCCTCATTGCAGAATCTGTACCAGAACTAGAAAAGAAATTCCAGGAAAGGTATAGGCAAGAATTTCATTCAGTTACCCAGTGTAAGCTATGGAGACACAAGAGGCACACTGGAATCACAGGAAAGTTAACAGAGAAAATAGTCAGGCTCACAATCATGAAGTAATTAGTTCAATTCCTGGACCAGCCAGCAAGACATTTTATTTCCTGTTACTCCAGTTCACTCAGCTGTGGAAATGAGTTGCTGCATCACTGGTGCCAAGCTATATTGGCCTTTGCTTTTCCCTTGGATAACACAGGGGAGGCTGGTATGCATGGATGACTGCTGGTCTTCCATAAACAACCTTGCTCTGACTTGTACCTTGGAAGGGAAGTTTCTAGGTGGAATCCCATTGTCATTCATGACTGAAGGAGATCTTTACCCTTTATATGTATGTGTGTGTGTGTGTGTTGTATATATATATATATATATATATATATCTTCGAAACACGCTGGATTTGAACTAGGGACAGCTGATGAAGGGGATTTTTCCTGTGTAGTTTGTCTTGTACCCTGTTTTTTCGTTGTTTAAAAAATGGTCCGTTCCCTGCTTGTTTTTACTTTTTCGTTTTCGTTTAGTTCTACGTCTAATTGTGGTGTCCTGTACTCACGTATATATATATTTATATATGCATGTATATATACATGTAGATGTAGGTACGTACATATATGTATGTATGTATGCATATATTTTATTTATTACACTATTGTATGACTGAGCGCCCTCGCGTCGATTCAATTCGTTTCGTTTCGTTTCTTCTTCTCTAAGCCAGTTTATATATATATATATATAAATGTTTATCTCTATGTGTGTGTGAGTTCATATAAAAGTTTCTCTTTCATATATATATATATATATGTTTTGAGAAAGAATATGATTAATCAGAAATTCTCTCACAAAGTTAAGGTTTGCACTTAGAAGTGCTCAAGAGGAACTCGAGACAAAAGATAAAAATATATAATATGAAGAAACCTAAGTCAAGGTAATATAATCCATAAACTTGACTGATTTCAGATGAATTTAAAGAACAAGTATATATATATATGATACATTAAAAATATATAAATACATAGACATTTTAAAAAAAATCTATAAATAAATATAGTAAAAATACATATGTAATAGATTTAAAAATAATTTTAGATGTAAACAGAAATATATTAAAACATCATTTATGCATAAATATATTCAAGAAGGTATGAAGTAGTGGTGAGAACAAAATAAAAGATACAAGGAGGTAAGAAATTAAAAGTGAGAATAGTTAAAAATATATAAATGTTTATTTGTTTGTGTGTTTATGTTTTCCAGTTTCAGCTCTTGAGCTGTGGCCATGCTGGGGCACCACATGTGTGTGTGAGTTTATACCAAAGTTTCTTTCTCCTATATATATATGTATTTTTCAAATGATTTAGAATCTTATCCAAATATCTAAAATCTATCTATCTATCTATGGGATGCAAATCTATAGAATAGGTATATGAAGATCAGTCGCAATGATTGTTTCTAACGTGGGCACAAGGCCACAAATTTTGGGAAAAGGAGGTTAGTCAATTAAATAAACCTAAGCCTTTGACTGGTATTTTATTTTATCAGCTGTAGAAGGACAAAGCAAAGATGACCATGGTAGGATTTGAACTCCTCATGAGTAGTAATAATCTTTTCTACTATGGGCACAAGGACTGAAATTTTGGAGGAGAGATTACATAGACTCCAGTGCTCAACTGGTACTTATTCTGTCATCCCTGAAAGGATGAAAGGCAAAGTTGACCTCAGTGGAATTTGAACTCCAAATGCAAAGACAGATCAAATGCTGCTATGCATTTTGGACTGATTACAAACAATCCTGCCAATTTGCAGTTATTATGATTAAAACTATAATTAAGTAAAACTAATTTAAGTAACAGAACAGATAAGCTGATATGTCATAATAGATTTCCATGTATGGTATAATGAATCCTGCTTTGTCCTTTATTTTCTAAGCCAATCTCATTACTTCCATATCGTAAACAGTTTACTCATTACTAGTCATTGATAATAAGAATCATTCCTGTCCACTGTTTATTCAGTCACTTATCTCAAGAGTCGAAACCAGATATTCTAAACCTTTAATTATTACTGTGTGGTAAGGAGCTTGCTTACCAACCACATGGTTCCAGGTTCAGTCCCACTGTCTGGCACTCGGGTAAGTGTCTCCTACCATAACCTTGGGCTGACCAAAGCCTTGAGAGTGGATCCAGTAGATGGAAACTGAAAGAAGTCTATCATATACATACATATGTGTGTATCCCACCACTGCTGGACAATCAGTGTTGGTGTGTTTACATCCCTATAATTTAGCAGTTCAGCGAAAGAGGCTGATAGAATATTACTGCACTTAATTCATTTCATGCCTTGCATATGATCCATTCGCTGTCATTAGGCTATCCAGTTATCCAGCCATGTCAGTCACTAAGGAATAAGTGGAACTGATTTCAGTTTTAGGTGATACTAAACAAAGAAAATAATTTTATCACTGAATTACATCAAGGGTTTTTTTACTTTTTTGTCCTAGAAAATATCCCAAAAGGATTTTAACCCCATGACAATGGTTTCTTTTTTTTCAAGCAACTAGGTTGCATTGATGGTAATCATCTTGGCTGAGATCAGCAATTAGCGCATGACAATGGTTCAGCATATATTTACATCAACTGCTTTAGTGCAAGTACTGTTTATTTACCTAAACTATATCCCTGTGCAGGACAGCTCATACAACTTTATTCCTGAATAAGATCACTCGACAGCACAAGTCAGATCAACTTCATGGATTTACAATCACGTGAATTCAAAAACTGACTTTAGAGTGGTAGAGTTCAAAACAGAGTACCACACACAGTGGCATATCACATTAGGAACAATGGTATCTAGTTTCCTTACGTTTCCCTTTTGCTTTGCATACTGTGCATCTCTTTGAAGCATTTGTCTTCTTGGTGGTGGGGGGAAACAGTCGAGGTAAATGTCCACGCCCTTTCACCATGCAGTGAAGAGAGAGTCTGGATTGGGGACATCCACACATTCTCTACTTTGGCAGGTCTGATGCTTCTATCATCTCATGGAACAATAATAGATTCAGAGCGATTGACCCTGCCCGTCCCTTCATTGTATGAAACAACCACACATGGTTTCATTATGGCATTACCGTCTGCATTTTGTTTCCTAGTGTCCTTCATGTTTGCAGAAAGCAGACATCTTTCTTGTCATGCCACACTAGAATGAGAATGCCACTATCAGTGCATGGTACGCTGTTTCCCGCTTTTGAAGTTTTATTTTGTGAAGATCAGGTGAATACTTTCACTGTGTGTCCTCACAGCCCTACAGGCATTAGTCCTCGCCTGCAGCTGCAGGAAGAGGTCTGGACTGGAAAACCAGTTGTCCATATAAATATTGTAGCCTTTGTCAAAGGAGTTTTCATTCAGTGACAGCACAACATCAGTTGATGCTAGAATAGATGCTGGAAGATACAATCTGTCCTGACCAGTGTAGATTTTGTAATTCCATATGTACCCACAGGCTCTGCCAATTGACTAGCATACTCTATAGACCTTAACCCCAAAGCAGGCATATTTCGTTGGGTTGTATGGTTTGAACTGGAGCCTTCCCTTGAATTTCAACAAACTTTCATCCATAGAAATGTCCTGTGTGGGGACATGCACTGTTCTGAAATTTTCAACCACTTCGCCAATGATAGGACATATTTTGTGCAACCTGTCATCCTGGTTCTCACCTGAGTTGAAATGTAGATTTCAAAGAAGTGACAAAAATTGGATCACATGGCATCAATTCTAGAAGCGAAAGGTTCGTACATGCTGGATCCTGATTCCAATATGACGCCAGGGTTGGTTTTTTTATGATGCATCACCAGTATGGGGCAGGGCAAGCAGAACTTTGATTTTGTCCCCTGTGGTTGCAGGAAGAGGTCTGGACTGGAAAACCAGTTGTCCATATAATATGGTACCTTTGTCAAAGAGTTTTCATTCAGTGACAGCACAACATCAGTTGATGCTAGAATAGATGCTGAAGATACAATCTGTCCTGACCAGTGTAGATTTTGTAATTCCATATGTACCCACAGGCTCTGCCAATTGACTAGCATACTCTATAGACCTTAACCCCAAAGCAGGCATATTTCGTTGGTTGTATGGTTTGAACTGGAGCCTTCCCTTGAATTTCAACAAACTTTCATCCATAGAAATGTCCTGTGTGGGGACATGCACTGTTCTGAAATTTTCAACCACTTCGCCAATGATAGGACATATTTTGTGCAACCTGTCATCCTGGTTCTCACCTGAGTTGAAATGTAGATTTCAAAGAAGTGACAAAAATTGATCACATGGCATCAATTCTAGAAAGAAAGGTGTCGACATGGCTGGATCCTGATTCCAATATGACGCCAGGGTTGGTTTTTTATGATGCTCACCAGTATGCAGGGCAAGCAGAACTTTGATTTTGTCCCCTGTGGTTGGAAACCAATCACCGCCATGTCCAGGTCTGACATGCTGGGGATGATTTTCAGCATGGTCATTCATTTCATCCACTATATATTGGAACATTTTATCTACCGAGAACTGATGGAAGATTTCCAGGGCCATTCACTGCTACCCGCCTGTACCTTTGATTCATTGGAATATCATCATCGCTATTGGTATGATCTGATTCTGAACTAGGAAAATACTCACTCTCCGAGTCATCATCTGAACTGGAAGAAACAACTGGTGAGGTGGTGGAGCTTAGTGTAGCTTGGCACAACAACTATAAATTTGTTGAAACAGGACATGGCGACGAAGTTGATGGAACTGGAATGGTAGGATGCAACGACCATAAATTCACTGAAACAGGACACGATGACAAATTTGACAGAACTGGAGTGGCAGGACCATCCTATCAGGTTGTAAATATTTACATGAAACATCTAATCGGCCTATAAGTTAGATGGTGTATAATTACGCTGACTGATTTAAAACATGTACATTACAAGCATTAATTTACGTCAACCATTTTAAAAGGGTTAATATTGTGAAATTATCAATTCCAAATGTTACACTAAAATCCTATTCAGGTTTATCCATCAGTGATCAATGAAGGTTGTGACTTCAATGATGGGCTCTTCAAGAAGGGATTCAGTTACACAGGGACTGGAGAATCATAACTGATCCTACACACACTACATCTTTTGCATACTCTTACAAGCAACATAACTATGGAAGAAGCCTTGTTTCATTGTCACAGATGTTGGGATATCACACAAATTGTGTGACCCCAAGTGGTACCATGAAATATACACCATCTGTTAATGGGTTTTCAAGAAGCATGCACCATTAGTGATGAAAGTCATGAGTTGTGTACGACCGAGTTTAAAATGGATTTGCAGAGCATCAACTGTCCCCTCTTGAACTAAATCAGCAGAATCTAGCTGCAAGACAGGCTTAGGATGTTAGAGGATGTCACTAGATGTAAGAATTACTAGAAACTTAACAAGAAGAATCTAATAAACAAGTAACTCAGTGAATTGGGTTAAAATTGTAGCAATTATAGATCTTCAAATCCTTCCGTAATCTGTTCTGGATATGGGGAAAATGCTTTAAAAATGATAAATTAGGCTATTTCAGCAAATCCTACACATTAAAACTACTGTATTTCACCAAATCTTTCTATAACTATAATCTTTAGTGTATGAGCCTGATGAAGGGGAAGTAGCTTTAAATGTTAATTGTGCAACAAGTGATACTTTACATCAAATTAACAGTAAACTGATTAGACATCTAGTTCAAATGCCATTGTAGCATGTCCCATTGTTCTAGCATTGCTACTTATAAAGTTATCATTAGTCATCAAATTAACTGATATTTAACTTTTTATGAGGGTTCAGATTTGGAGTTAGTTGGCACTACAACAGCTTTGCTTGATTTTGGAGATAAAAACAAATGAACAAAAACACAGCACTTCAAGGTTATTTTAGTTAACAGCCCTTATAATTTTGAATTAATTGGCGCAGACATTTTGGAGAGTCATTTCGCTATGTCTCTAACAATTTACCAGCAGTAAAAGTTGTAATTCTAAAACTTTAGATTGAGCACAATTAAAAATAAGATTTGTTCAGTAAGCCTAGTTCCAGAATGACTAAAGAAAAAAAGGAGGTTGAGTATGAACTCCCTATACTCAAAGTAACAGAAATTATAACCCCACGTCTGTAAAAGGTGTGAACAGTGCATCAGTGATTTTTTAAGTGTGAAAGATTGAATTAGCGAAGTATGCTGATTACAAAGTATATTTAATCCTTTTGTTACTGTATTTATTTTGAGATACTCTGTTTCTTTCAATTACTTTAAATATAACAAAGAACTTAGTAAAATAACTTAGTTATCATTCAGCTAGTGTTAGGAACATAACTTGTGAATAAGTTTGGTGGAAGATTTTAATTCAAAACTTATGAAAACAAGACATTTGTACTCAGAACCAGAGCCGGTTTCAGCTGGGTTGGTAACAAAAGGGTTAAATGAGAAAATATACGACTTTCCTTAGTCAACTCATCATCTGATATGCAAGAAGCCAATTTTTTCTATATATTACTTAACCCCACCACTTTCTCTTTTTTTTCTTTTTTTTTACCATATTTCTGTTGAAATACACTGCCTTTGTTTTTGTTAATTTTGGTAAAATGATGAAGAACCTAGTAAAATAATTTTGTCATTATTAAGATGGTGTTTGAATCATAACGTTAGCATGAAGTTTTGATTTAGATCAATTTAACACGACACACAAACATATACACACACACACACACATATATATACATATATATGACGGGCTTCTTTCAGTTTCTGTCTACCAAATCCACTCACAAGGCTTTGGTCAGTCCGAGGCTATAGTAGAAGACACTTGCCTAAGGTGCCACGCAGTGGGACTGAACCTGGAATCATGTGGTTGGTAAGCAAGCTACTTACCACACAGCCACTCATATGCCTATTAAATGATGATGATGATGAAGTCTTTCCCACTAAAAACTGTTCATCTGCCATTGCAATTCTTTTTTTTTTAAAAAGGATTTTGATGTTTTCAGATGAGTTTCTCAACAGAATACAAGGTAAGCCCTCAAAATATCAATGATTTTAAAATCATTCATGCTTTAGGTGAAACCATCAGTTATGTTGATGCTCTTAGTATATCAAAGTATAATCAAGATCAGTTTGACAGAATGCTTTTTTTTTTACAAATATGTTACATTCTGACATAAGTAATGATGAATTAATTTTTGCTGTCAAAGTTCAACATTTCATTGACCCTGAAAGGATGAAAGTTGAGTGTGGCAGAATTTAAACTCATCATAAACATAGATGAAATGCCACCAAGCATTTTGTCCAGTATGTTAATGATTCTGCCAGCTCACTGCCTAAAGAATAACTGAAAACAAACAAAAAAAAAAGATAAATATCAGGAACTAGCCAGAAAGATGAAGAGATTGTGGAAGACTAAGATGACAATTATTCCTGTGCACTCAGCACAAAACTACTACCTAAGAAGCTGAAGAATGTTGAAATTGAAACATGCATTGTTGACCAGCAGAAAAGTACAATCCTATATTCTACAAGAATCAATTGCATTATGCAACTTGTTATTCTCTTCAAGTGAACATTTTTCCAGTTGAAATACACCGAAAAATGGTGACACAGCAGTCAAAAATCGTAAAAAATAGGGATTTTCATAGAAAAAAAGCCCCTTTTTGATGTAAATAATTTGTGGCGTTAACATTGTCCGATTTGAATTTTATCTTCTACAGAATGAAGAGCAAGCCTTCTTCTATCATACTCTCAATTTTGGTCAACTTGCACTGTAGGGTCTCAAAGGAGATAGTGTTAGTTGAAGGCTACCAAACCTTCCACACACAGACAACTTCAGCTTTATATATATCGATTTGCTACACACTACTTTCCATCCTTAATAATGAAACTTGGTAGATCCAAAAGTTAAACACACAGACACACAAGTTGAGTTTTATATATATATATACATTTCTCAACGGGGATTTCAGGGGAGAGTTTCAGGGAGTCGCTGGTGATGTATCGTGATGATCAAAAATCCGGCCTGCTAAAATTGGGTTAAAGTGATTCAAACTGCAGACTCAACACAAAATGGTCACATTTAATTCAAAGCGTTAAAAATGTTATGAAAACAATTGGTATGTGTTCACAAAGTCCAAACGATTAATACGAAAAAACCCTCCAGGCTACATCTCGAAAATTCATTTCTTTGCTGAATTTCTACAATGTTTATGGCAATTCGTTTTTATATCTTGATTTATTATTTTTCATACAATTCACGCATGCTTGCACGCGTGGTGAACACAGTTCACGTCAAACAGCTGACTGACTAAAGTTCACTATTCAATGCATGGGATAAGGCCTAAACAAACACATTATCGATTTTTGCACTTGCGAGATGAATTTCGGAACAGAAATAGCACAGTTCAATTTTCATTCGCCTAAACTTTAAGTGACCCATTTTTGGTGGTTCTACGATTTGTTGGCTAGGAGGAGATGTGCCGGGAAGTTAAACACACAGACACACAAGTTGAGTTTAATATATATAGATATATTTGTCATATAATATACAATATGCATGGCTCAGTGGTTAGAGCATCAAGCTCACAATCATGAGGTAGTGAGTTTGATTCCCAGACAAGGCTGTGAGTTATGTTCTTGAGAAAGACACTATTTTGCAGTGATCCAATTCACTCAGTTGTAGAAATAAGTTGCACTGGTGCCAAGCTGTATTGGCCTTCGCCTTTGCCTTGGATAAAACTGGTGGCATAGGGAGTGGAGGTTGGTATGCATGGGTGACTGCTGGTCTTCCATAAACAACTCTGCCCAGACTCGTGCCCCAGAAAAAAAATTTCTAGGTGCAATCCCGATGTCATTCATGACCAAACGGGGTCGGCTGTGTGGTAAGTAGCTTGCTTACCAACCACGTGGTTCCGGGTTCAGTCCCACTGCGTGGCACCTTGGGCAAGTGTCTACTATAGCCTTGGGCCGACCAAAGACTTGTGAGTGGATCTGGTAGACGGAAACTGAAAGAAGCCCGTCATATATATGTATATGCATATGTATTTGTGTCTGTGTTTGTCTCCCCAACATCGCTTGACAACCGATGCTGGTGTGTTTACGTCCCTGTCACTTAGCGGTTCAGCAAAAGAGACCGATAGAATAAGTACTGGGCTTACAAAGGAATAAGTCCTGGGGTCGATTTGCTCGACTAAAAGCGGTGCTCCAGCATGGCTGCAGTCAAATGACTGAAACAAGTAAAATAAAATTTTTTAAAAATATGTTTCCTCAAATCGCAAGAATCTTAATATAGTATGTAATAGTTATATAATATTACACAGCATGTAATAATTACATAATTATAAAAATAATAATCCTTGAGCTGTGGTCTTTGTAATGTTATAAATGTGGGGTAATCATCAATTAACGATGCGGAATTTGGTGCAATTCTGAAGGCTTCAGTTAGGTATTATTCTTTCATGTACAAAGAGAATATAAGGTAAGAATATAATCATTGTTGTAATTGCATCTTTGTGATTTTAAGAAGAGTGGGACATTGTGTTTCTGTTGGTAGATGGCTTTACTAGCCCCGTTTATGGGATCAGTGCATGTCTGATATGAGATGTCTAGGTGGTCTGCAGACAACACTCGTGCTCAGAAGTTTAGGGAAGAGTGACAGGTGGTGTCATCTGTACGGGAGTTAGTGTAGTCAGAGGATACAGGAAAGAGGTAAAAAGAATATAGAAGAAGAGGAATGTGTAAGAGATAATTGAATGTTGGGATACATCAAGAGATGAAAGTGTGTTGCTCAGAGACAGATCTATCAGTACATACAACAATAGAGTAGCCTGACAAGAGATTTCTAATCCAAAAGATTAGGGGCAAAGGGAACTTATAGGTGCATACCTTAGCTACAAGGTCATCTTGAAATATTTGCTAAATAGTTGGGAATGACATTATTGATTTATACATACTTACACACATACATATGTATGCATAGATAGATCTGCATACAAACATACACTTGTATATTTGTATATACCACCTACCACCCCTCGGTAATGGAAACAGATATCAACATCAAGAGACAGATACAATCACTGAGATCAGCTTACTAGATAGGGAGATATATAAAGGAAAAAGCAGATAAGACAGATGAATAGATATTAGTAGAAATAGATGGATGGATAGAAAGATGGATTGATAGGTAGCTGGATGGATAGATAGATGATGAATAAATAGATGGCTAAACAAACAACTATTAACAAACATACAAATTGATAGACTATCTTATAGTAAAAAAGACTTGAATTATATAATTTATTACAATGGAAGGAGTGGAAAAGAGAAAAAATACAGACAAAACAGGCCGTAAAGAAAATAATAATACTTATAGGTTTATATTCTCATATTACATCTTATGAATAAAACTTACCTTATTTTAGAGAGAATAAACCAAAACTCACAGCTACCAATCCCTTCAGTAAAAACAATGAGTGCTTGTTGTTGCTGTTGCTAATTGTTTTGCAAATCTACTCCCACAAGTTCCGAATCCAATGTTTATAAGAGAACAGGACAGTCCTTTACACAAGGAGTCCACAATGACACTGTTCCATTGACGAAAGAAGTATGCCCACTGAACATCGCATTGTTTAAGTGAGGTTGGGTCAAATTAGTAATGTATATTTATAGCTAATGTGATATTTTGGCATGTATGACACTAGTTTTAGGTCAAGTGTTTGTTAAATGGATGCATGCCTTTACTTTTAAATGCAGCTCTGTTCCTCCGGATACAGGAATCATTTAGTAACATAAATTCAAGTTAATGAGATAATAAGAGGCAAATTGCTTTCATAATCATCATAATAGTGATGATGACAATTATAGTAGTAATAGTAGTAGAAGAAAATGGGTAGCTATTAGCCAAGTTTAATGATACTTTTGGTAAAATTCAACATCAATTTACATCGATGTTTACATTAAGTGAAAGAGATAATTTCAGAAAAATAAATTTGAGCAGAGAAAACGGTTTCAATATATATATATATATATATATATACACACACACGCGCGTGTGTGTGAATACACTAGTTTGAGCATTAAAAACCTAACATTAGAAGACAAGACAATTGATAGAAAGAAAGATTGGTATCCCTAAGAAATCACTAAGTTATTACACTAAATCAATAGCCAATAAAGAAAGCTCTATGTGATCATTCAGATTGCTAGAAATAGAAGCCAAATGTCTCTTAAATTATATGCTACCAGTGAATATTTTCATAGCAAAACAGCTAAAAAAGGAAGGCAACGTTGGATAATATAGCCTGAGATAATATAGCCTATGACTGAAAAGACAAGATAGTCATGGTTGGAATTTCATGGATTATCTCTGTTTGACTAAGGTTGAGTCTGGAGCTTAGCAGTAACTTTGTATCAAAACAAGGGAATATACAGAAAACAAAACATTTAGAGAGATATGAGTTTGCTGATTGAATTTTTTGAAGAGTAATCAGTGGTCGGATTTTTCAGTTTCTTTCTCCAAACATGAGAGGAGTGGAAAATGAAAATGACTAAACATAACATCATGAACAGCTTCCTTTTCATACCAGTTACTGTTGAGACCTTCATTGTCCTCAATTCCTGGATTGTGTAACTCCCCTCTGCCAAACTGGAACAATAGCATTGTGCTCAAGGAAAGAATATATTAGATTATCTTCACATCTGCATTTAGCTGTTTTAGCTTGGCTCATATATAGGTGTACATCTATATTCCAATATGAAAACTTTCCCAGGGATGTCATCAGCCTGAAGAATATATTGTTAAGTAGCAGTTTATTATGGTCTTTATCATCATCATCATCGTTTAACGTCCGTTCTCCATGCTAGCATGGGTTGGACGATTCGACCGGGGATCTGGGAAGCCAGAAGGCTGCTCCAGGCTCCGGTCTTATCTGGCAATGTTTCTACAGCTGGATGCCCTTCCTAACGCCAACCACTCTGTGAGTGTAGTGGGTGCTTTTTACATGCCACCTGCACTGGAGCCAGGCGAGGCTGGCATCGGCCACGGTCGGATTGGTGCATTTTACGTGCCATTCCTGAGAAAATTTCCCCTATATAATTATTTTAAATTACTAAATCTATGAATGAAAGTTTTTCACTCAAAATGTTTACCCTCTCAGTTATTCTAAAGCTTGGTTAACACAAGTTAAATTAAGCATCACTGAAGAGGTATACTAAAACTGAAACATGTCTAGAGTTGCCACTGTACTTACCAATGATCAAACCCATTCCCCACTGTATGCTTTCCCTCCATTCAATTCTTAATGTATTCAGATTTTGTGGTTATCACTGACTTTTTTGACAAGGATCATCATCATGAGCCTAACATAAATTGACTGAAATTTTTTATTGAATCATTACAAAATGTATTGATCCAACAAAAAATTTCAATCAGTTACTGCCCATTTCGCTATATAAATGTTGGTCTACAGTAGTAGTTGTTCTTTTGGAAATAATTAGGTAATTTATAAACTCAGCAGCTCATATTTCCAGTACACACCCTAAGCTGCAGATTAACTGCTGTATTAAATTTGAGTTAACTACCTTCAAACACTTTGTATATGTCTACATGCATGCTCTTGTAGATATTCACAGACAGTGTAATAGGCACAACTGTGACTATTTGGTTTAGAAGCTTGCTTTCCAATCAGATAGTTTGGGGTTTAGTCTCAGTGCATGGCACCTTGGACAAGTGTCTTCTACTATACATAGCCTTGTGTTGACCAAAATGTAGTGAATGAATTTGGTAGATGGAAACTGAAAGAAGCCTTTTATGTGTGTGTATTTGTGTATGTGTACTCTTGTCTAAACATCACATGATGATTATAAATGAGCATCATCATCATACAAGTGATATTGTTTGTTTCCAGACTTTTGTGAAAACATGTTCAACTACAAGGAATTATTACCTTGCTTTGAAACAGGTGAGGGTTGTCTGAAGGAAGGGTAACTGGCTGTAGAAAATCTGCCTCAACAAATTCCATCTAACCCATGCAAATATGGAAAAGTGGACATTCAATGATGTTGATGATGATGATGTGCATATTCATACAATAGATGAAACAGATGTTAGGCCTATTGCTTGCCTAGTTTTCATGATGTATAAGCAATAAGCAATCAATAGTACAATACTTTCCCTTTTAATGGGATTCCTGTCAGTCACTTGACAAACCCCCAGCTGTTGCTGTTACTAATGGCATAGCTAATAGGGAAGCAAGGGCAGTGACTGCTCCTGCCAAGCAGGTTTTTCAAAACTGATGCCTTTTCAACAATTTTCTAAACTCTTTAGTTACCTGTATCAGTAGTTTAAGCTTCATACATAATGACATTGTTACTGAAACATGAAATTAATGAATATAGAATACAATTATGTATATTATAAGTAATGAAATATTTCGCTTAATATAGGCGAAGGAGTGGCTGTGTGGTAAGTAGTTTGCTTACCAGCCACATGGTTCCAGGTTCAGTCCCACTGCATGGCACCTTGGTCTTCTACTGTAGCCTCAGGCTGACCAAAGCCTTGTGAGTGGATTTGGTAGACGGAAACTGAAAGAAGCCCATCATATATATATATATATATATATTGCCCTTACCTTCGAAACACAGAATAAGTCGAAGCAGGGGCAGCTGAAGAAGGGGAATGTTCCTTGTGTTGTATGTCTTGTACTCTGTTTTTTCGTTGTTTAAAAAAGTCCGTTTCCATGTTTTGTTTTTATGTTTTTGTTTCTCGTTGTGTTCTACATTTTTTTGTGGTGTCCTGTACCCATATATGCATGTATATGTACATATGGATGTAGGTATGTACATAATGTATGCATATGTTTTATTCATTAAATTGTTATTATATGATCGAACGCCATGCGTCCTCTTCCAAGTAAGTTTTATTTATATATAATAATTTGAAACTGACTTGAAAATTGGAAGTCCACCTGAAGATTGTCGATCAGGACAAGAAACAATTGTAGTGGCGGTTTTTTGACTTTTTATTAAAATTTTATGTATTGATTAAGTCTTTCCTTGTTTGTTTTGCAAAATAGTGGTTTTGTCTCTAATAATATTATATAATATTTTACTATAAAATTGGATTTAATCCTAAATCTGATTTTTTCCCTGTAAATTTGGATTTATTCCCTAATATTTATTATATATATATATATATATATATATATATATCATTCTGATACTTAAATATACGGTTTATTACTATATATTACATTTCTTTATACTTTTAATGTTTACCCAAAGTATATTATATTATTTTTTTATATTCACTTCTCTAAATATACCCCCCTTCCTTTATAAGGTCTATACCAGATTTTTTCTCTAAAACAATACTCAGTTAGCCAAAATGCTCCTTACACTTAACACATAAAAATATACAAATGTAATGGTATATCTTTTTTCTACCTCTGATGAGATTCAACTTTATAATTTAATTATTTTAACTAATTTTTAAAGTCTGAATTGAAACAGCTGTTGGGGATTATGTCTATTTTTGTAATTAATAAATATAATTATTGTTTTATCTCCTATTTTCTTATTTTTCTTAAGTAATTATAAACCTAGGTTTATTTAATTATCTATTTTTGAGTAACAAAACTAATATTCAAAATAAATTGCAGGTAAGAAACCAGTAAATTCATTGGATATTATTATCCCTTAATGACGCTTATTTAACCTCTAATTGAACTTATATATATGCAGGTGTGGCTGTTCATTTGAGAAGTTAGCTTTCCAACAACATGGTTTCAGGTTCAGTCCCACTGTGTGGTACCTTAGGCAAGTATCCTCTACAATAGCCCCAAGTCGACCAAAGCCTATGAGTGAATTTGTTAGCCAGAAACGGAAAGGAGCCTGTCATATATATGTGTGTGTGTGTGTGTGTGTGTGTGTGTGTGTGTATAATAGACAGACAGGTGTGTCCCTCTCCCGGTCTTGAAAACATATGATTGTTGTCAATGAATGCCATTCCTTTCCAAAATTCTGTGAAAGCATATCTAGCCAGGTCTAGCAGAAACATTACCTTGCTTGGAAACAAGTACAGGTTGGCAGCAGGAAGGGCATCCAGCTGTAGAAAATCTGCCTCAATAAATTTTGTCCAATCCATGCAAATGCAAGCATGGAAAAGTGGATGTTAAAATGACGATAAAATTGAAACAAAAATTTGACCAACATTCTTGGTGGTGATTTGGCAGAGTCATTACAACATTGGGCAAAATCTGGCATTTATTCTAGCACTTAGCATTCTGAGTTCAAATCTAACTGAGGTCAACTTTGATTTTTATTCTTCCAGGGTCAATAAATGAACGTCTTCTTTCAATATTTGTTTGAGCTCTTTGTATTCTGATTTTAAATTCTGCTGAGGCCTACCTGGATAGTAGACTTAATGTCACCCACATTAATGCCATCACCTGGTCCTTGAGCACCCTTAATGGAGTCTACTCTGTTGCAAACATATGAACTAGGACCCCTGTTTGAGGATGACACCCTCCTTCCCTCCCACTCACCAGTCTTCAAGGCCTTGTAATAGGTCTTGGGTACTGCTTTTCCTGCTAAGAAATAAAAAAAGATACAGAAAATTCTGACAGATTTATCACAATGAAAGAAAGCCTTACCTCAACACAAGCATACTCTTTGAAGACAGGTAAATACTCCTGCAGGCTAAGTATTTCCAACCAAGAGTGTATATCCAAGTGTTTACCAACCATTACTTTATTTTTATGGCGCCGTTGTAGCACCAATCTGTAAAAAGGAAAATAAAATGTCTAAATTTATTTGTATTTTATGAAACATTTAAAAATATTAGAGTCTGTAAGGTTAAAAACAAAATAGTAATTTCATCACAAATCACTTCCAATAATCCCTCATTTGTCCCTTTTTTTGTTTTTCTTGTTTTTGGTTTTCAAATTTCAAAGGCAAAATTTTAAGCATATTTAACCCTTTAGTATTTAAACCGGCCATATCCGGCCAAAATAGTTAATCTGTTTTATGTTCAAACTGACCAGATCCAGGCTCTCACACCTACCCTTCAATGTTATTCTACATTAAGTAATTACACCATCAAGATCTTGAAGATATGAGATAATGCACGATTAATTCAAATCAATGGGAATCAATAGGCATTATGTTTGATGGAATAATCTGAACACTAAAGGGTTAATTGGTTGATGCTTAATTCCAATCAATCAATTTTACCAAATACAAATTATTGAGCCAATGTTTCTGATCTGTCAGAAATAATAGCTAAATCTCCCTGTACCTCTGAAAAACCTAAACCTTGTATATAATACGCACCCCTTCTCTAACTTGAGTCGTGCGTGATTAAGACAGCAGCACCTAGTCGAACAAACACTTCTGCACAAGCGTAATACAATAATGGTGATGTTCTTAACTGTTATATGGGAATGTAAATATGTTTGCAAATTGTTTTTGTTACATGTTGATCTGTGTTCTTTTATTTTAATAAATGTTGCTTACAGCAAGTTATGGATTATTCTTTTATGACTTCATTGCTTTCAGGCTTAGCTCAAGATATTTTGGTGCCCAACACCACAAAATGCATCTGAATAAACATTGCCGGACAGCAAATAGAGACTCGGACATTACTTAGAAAATATTTTTCATTTTTAACCTAGTATATAGTACGCACTAGGGATTTTGACCTTTAAATTTTGGGAAAGAAATGTGGATTATACTCAAGGATTTATGGTACATACACAAACATATACATGCATATGTATATATCAGCAAAAGGATATAAGCAGCAGTAAGGAACAGAAAAAAGAAAGATAAAAACGCAAGTGACACGCCTTTGTTACTCTGGCTGTGAAGTCAAAAATACAGTGAACCGATGATTGATCTACAGGAAACCTGTAACCAATGATGCTGTAGTTTATATATTGCAATATAAAGTATATAAATACAGAATATGCCTCTCCTTGCAGTGCACAACATTATCTTTATTTGACTAATTTAATTACTGCAACATCTGGTTAATGTGCATATAAGTTTGTAGAACTAGTATTTTATCTGAACATCAAATAAGTCTAATATCGTCTTGTAATAATCCAACAGGTAGAGGCTGTTATCAGTGTTGTTCATATATTGGCAATCTGTTGCAGAGAGTAGCTTTATGAGATATTTTATTCTAAACGAATCATCTACATGGTGCATTGCAATGCAGAGATTCTGGGAAGATAAATAAACACCACTACTGCTGCCTCCAAAGTCTGCATTTGATGGTTGTTTTTGTTGTTATTTTTGTTGTTGCTGGTAAGCTCTTGTTCCAACTGTGACTATTTTATTTATTTATTTTTTAGATATAGTATATCATTTTCAGATATAGCATTTCAATTTCTTTCATTTTTTTGTTTAAGAATAGAAGAGCATGTTTTGAATTTGAGGGTATAAGTTGTTTTTAGTTTGTCAAGCAGTCACATAAAGGTTCCTTAATTGTTATTTGTATTTTTGTTTGTTTTTTTATTATACCTGAATAGGAATCATTAAGATCCTTTCTGCTTCTCTTGGATCATTTACCTTTTTCTGACCCTATTTCTGTGGAAATAAATCCTCTTTATTTCAATTAATTTTGAAAATACTGAAGAGTATTAAGATAAGATTGCCAATATATGAACAACACTGATAGCAGCCTCTACCTGTTGGATTATTACAAGTAAGACAATATTAGACTTATTTGATGTTCAGATAAAATACTAGTTCTACAAACTTATATGCACATTAGCCTGGTGTTGCAGTAATTAAATTAGTCAATTATAAAGCACTTGAGCAAAGCAATAATTTTATGAGATATACATTTATCTTTTTGATAACCAACCCACCCAGAACAACCTTGGTTCTAGAATACAAACTTGCAGTTTTAAAATCATTTAGAGTAAAATTTTCCATTAAAATTTCATACTCTTTTACTCTCTTTTACTTGTTTCAGTCATTTGACTGCGGCCATGCTGGAGCAGCGCCTTTAGTTGAGCAAATCGACCCCGGGACTTATTCTTTGTAAGCCCAGTACTTATTCTATCGGTCTCTTTTGCCGAACCGCTAAGTGACGGGGACGTAAACACACCAGCATCGGTTATCAAGCAATACTAGGGGGACAACCACAGACACACAAACACATACACACACACACACACATATATATATATATATATATATATATATACATATATACGACAGGCTTCTTTCAGTTTTCGTCTACCAAATCCACTCACAAGGCATTGGTCGGCCCGGGGCTATAGCAGAAGACACTTGCCCAAGATGCCACGCAGTGGGACTGAACCCAGAACCATGTGGTTGGTTAGCAAGCTACTTACTACACAGCCACTCCTGCGCCTATGTTGATTTATATTCCAAACATGAGTTTAATAATGGCAATCTTATCTTAATACTCTTCACTATTTTCAAAATTAATTGAAAAAAAGAGGATAAGAAAAAGGTAAATGATCTAAGAAAACAGAAAGGATCTTAATGATTCATATTCAGGTATAATAAAAAACAAAAATACAAATAACAAAAAGCAACAAAAGTCCGAGGGACATTCACTGTAAATATTATTAGGTTGATGCTAGGTTTCAGACATAGTTCTTTGTCAGACATTAAAGGAAAGTCCAGAGGAGATTAGGAAGAGAAGGAAGAGAGGAGACAAAAAAGAGAAAGCTAGGAAAAATACCTGTTGGTTAGTTTCATATGTTTGACCTCTAATAAACTATTTGGCTAAATTTGCCTGAGGTCAGCAATGAAGGAAGTGTTGAAGATTCTATCAGCCAATATTTTAGAAAAGTATTGTGATTAAATTACAGGGTTTTATTTCCTTATCACTCCTTTGGTTCTATCTAACAACAATGGTTCCAATAGATGTGTCAGCTGTGTAAAGGTGGAACAATTTTCCACAAGACAAATATTGTAGATTTTAAAGGAAAAAATCCAGCCCACTTGCACATATATGGAAAATAGATATAAATCAATAAAAAAAAAAAGAAAACCACACACATTCTTTTAGTTGTTTCAGTCATTGAACCTCAGCCATACAGAAGTCCTGTTTTGAAGGGTTTAGATAATCAAATTGAACCCAGTGCTGATTATAGGTCTTGTATATTTATTGATCTATCTCTTTTGGTTGAAACTCTAAGTAATGGGGAGGGGCAAACAAACACCAGAATTGTCAAGCAATGAGAACTATATATACAACACCTGTGCATAAATATACACGTACAATAAAGTTGAAAGAATAATTAATTCATGTTCCCTCAGATTATTCTACTAGCTGGTCACAAGGTGGAACTGCAGAGATAATGACCACATTCAACATGATTCTAACTAACTGATATATACACAGAGTTTCTATCAACCTGAGGCTACGAAAATACTCACCATGTTGTTGCAAAGTGAAATTCTTAGTACACAGCTATGCCTGCACAAAAGGGAGGCAATGCAGACCTAATATAAAAATAAACGTGAACAACAAAACTGATTTTAATGGAAATCTTTCGCTTTCATAAGACAAAGCTTCAAGGTGGGTACACACATGCTATATGCATAAATGCATATGCCTATAAATGTTATATGTAAATGAAACAGATTTGACACTCAACATATGAATGACACCTACTGTGTCAAAAAGTTATATATTTTCATTTGAATTGCAGTGATGTTAGGGAAAATTCTACCATCTCACATTGGATATGCATACATACATACATACAGGCATACAAACACATATACAAATATAGGTGCAGCTTTAGCTCTGTGGTTAAGAAGCTTGCTTCCCAGCCATGTGGCCCTACTGCATGGCGCCTAGAGCAATTGTCTGTTGTTATAGCCTCAGGTTGACCAAAGCCTTGATTGGATTTGGTAGAAGGAAACTGAAAGAATTATGATGTGCATGCGTGTGTGTATTAGTGTCTGTCTCCACCACTGCTTGACTTAATGTGTACTAGGGTTGACTTGTTCAACTGGGTGCCCCAGCATGGCTACAGTTCAATGACTGAAACAAGTCAAAGATAAAAGACTAAAGAAGAGCCAAGAATATCAGCCCAGAACCGTTAGAGCATCAGATGAGTTACTTTCAGGGATCTGTTACAGCTTTTTAGAGATCTGTTTCCATTTTTCACATTTTGAGTTCTAATTTCCAAGGTGCAGAATTGGCAAGAGCAAATCACTCGACCACAGGATCACCCTGTCCAACCTGCCAGTGGCCAGTATAGACTGGCAGGCTCGCAGTCATCTTAGACAGCCCAGCAATGGCATGATGACGTTTCATCAAGCTTTTGTTAGAAAATAATTGGATGGAAAGTGTATCTAAAACTACATTATATCAGGTGCCCTTTACTTTATCAAGATAGCAGAATGTGATTAGAGGGAGATCTGGTTGTTATTCATAGCATTTCATTGGCTCATATATGCATTCCATTATGGGACATGTTGTAAGAGTTGTTCTATATACTAAGACTGATTCAAAACACTTTATCCTTGCACAATACAAAATACATTAGACAATGAGAGAGCTTGTACATGGTCGCTTACTTTGTTAAGAATAGTAATGAAATCTCTTTTAAATCACACCCGATTGTTTTAAAAAGGAATGTCACACTGGATAATGTGATCCAAGGGACCTGGCAGAGACTTCCTTTAACATAAGCCTCCTTGAACAAGCTTGACCTTAGCTAAACAATAAGCACTGGTCTCTCCCCACCACCAAAAAAAAAATTTATTAAATAGATTTTAATTCTTCTAATTTAAAGAGAAATTCAAAAGATTTTCTAGCAATTCCCTATAGAAAATATTGGCATATATGTAATAGATTTGTTTGTGGAAAGTAGTAAATATTTTGTATTTAAATTAAGGTAACCAAGTAAAAAGACTGATTTAACAGTGTAAAATGAGAATGGTAAGGAAACTAGACATCTTATTCTTTGTCATACTGACAGCCACCACAGTAATGTCTTCTCCTCTATGTCTTTGAGACTGCTTCAGACAGGTGTTGGAATAAACAGACATAGGGGAGTGGTTGTGATGGGAGAAAAAGTTAGAGTGTATGTGTGAGGGTACAAGATAAAGAGATAGAGTATGAGAATAAATAGTGAAGGTGAGAAATAGTGTGTGTGTGGAGAAAGAGAGAGAGAGAGAGAGAGAGAGAGAGAGTGTGTGTGTGTGTGTGTGTGTGTGTAGCTAAACAAATGTCAAGGTGAGTTACATGAATGGAAGTAACATTCAAAAATTCAAACTATATCAAAGAAATTTAAAAAGTATGTTTAGAAAAAAATTAGTTTAAGCAAAGTAAATATTAAGGAAGTGTGTGTGTGTGTGTGTGTAAAGAGAGGAAAGATAAGATTAAAATATAAACATTTGGAAATGAATCTAACAAAATAAAACCTTAGAAATCCTAAAAAGAATTCACCTCCTCCTCTAACAAATACCTCAACCACATTCAAAACTATAATTAATGTATTATGATTAATGAGGCCTTACCTCGATCTTGTTGCTTGCAACTCAGCTTTGAAGTAATTATAGCTCTATAAAATTGTGGTCTTTCTGATATAAATTATGGTTTTGATGGAATGTTAGAGAGATTTGGCACTAAAATGCAATGTAGCATTTATAGTACCATCATGCCACATGGTTTTGGCTAGTCACCAACTTTAGCTCCGGGAATAAGTTCAAATAAGTTTGCTCACTGTTTTCTGTAGAATGGACTAGGACTAATAAATGCATAATAAAAAGCTTTAACGCTTTGAAAGTTCATTGCCAAAATAATTATACAACATACATAGATAAACAAATATTGTTTTTAATAACATTTTGTCTAAAGTGGGAAAATTGTCTTCAGATGGGTAAATAAAATAATGCTATATGCACGCACATGTATGTGTGTATTTTTGTGTGTGTATCCGCCTCGACTGGCTTCTGTGCCGGTGGCACATAAAAAGCACCAACCGATCGTGGCCGATGCCAGACCCCCCCCTGGCACCTGTGCAGGTGGCACGTAAAAAGCACCCACTACACTCACGGAGTGGTTGGCGTTAGGAAGGGCATCCAGCTGTAGAAACACTGCCAGATCAGACTGGAGCCTGGTGCAGCCCCTGGCTTCCCAGACCCCGGTCGAACTGTCCAACCCGTACTAGCGCGGAAAACAGACGTTAAACGATGATGATGATGATGATGATATATATATATCAGGTCGCTCTTGAATGCTACTGGCATCATGTAATCTAGTACAACCTGTCATATGGTCGGGTCATCAGCAACTAAACTGGCAACCCCACCAGGCTTGCTTGGTGAGGAGGGTGTTGTTGGACACCCTGCGGAATGAAAAATAAGACCCGTAAAAGGGCAGATGAACTTCTGAACAGTCACAAAATGTCTAAATATCTATATACCTTTTTTTCTTATATATATATTTTTACTTTTAGATATATATATATATATTATTTTATATCTTTTAATTGCATATCTTTTACTTTTCTTTATACAATATTATTTATGTGATTCTTATTCACACATTGTACCTTTTTTATCTTTTTATATGTATATATATATATATATATGTGTGTGTGTGTATATTTTTACTTTTATATACATATTTATATTTATTGCATACCTTTTGCTTTTTATTTTATTTATGAGCGACTCCCCGTTGGTCACCGGAGTGATATAGAGTGTTTGAATGTTGGTTGGTATCTGGAATGGGATAGTTTACCTCATGGGCAGGTAGAAGCTCTTTAATTTTGTTTGGTAATCTACCTAAGAGAAGGAAATCTCTGAAATAAAACCTGAAGCCCTGGAAGCTCCTGGTTTTGTCAATTTCCATGTTACACTGGCGAAGGTCTTCTTGGGCCAATAGATGGGGTTAGCGCAGTGCATGCTTCACCCACTGAAAATTATTCATCTGCACAGGTACTTCCTGTACTTCAAATCTTAGTAAAATCATTGAATTGGTTGGTTGGCAGAAACCTAAAAATACACTTGTAACTTACTCTAAAATGTCTCAAACAGATTCAGTAAATGGCAAAAAAAGGCTTGGGAATGTCAGGAGAACAGGTCTGGCTCAGCAGGTATCCCAGTGTATCACCAGCTGGACCCAGTCATCATCCTGCCACTGTGATCAAACAATCTTCAAGAAAAAGTAAAAATAAACATCCTTTGAATTTTGGTTGTTGGAATGTGCACACACTTCTTGATGAAAATTTTAACAAGAGGCCAGAAAGGAGTTCTGCACTTATTGCATGTGAGCTTAAGAAATATTCCCTCGATATAGTTGCACTCTCTGAAACTTGTCTCTCTGGTGAGGGTCAAGTAAATGAACCTACTTATGGATATACTATCTTTTGGAGAGGCCTACCTAAGGGTCAGCATAGAGAATCTGGTGTTGGGTTTGCCCTCAAGAATACATTAGCATCCTCCATTGCAGAGCTTGCAAGTGGTATATCTGAGCGGATCATGTCATGCCGTATTAAACTAACAAAAGGCAGGTTTCTTACCGTTGTTAGTATTTATGCACCAACAATGTCCCATCCTGATGAAACTGTAGGACAGTTTTATGATGATCTAAGACAATTATTGAGGAAAGTACCAATTTCTGACAAGCTGGTCATATTGGGAGATTTCAATGCAAGAGTTGGAAAGGACTATGTTTCATGGTCTGTTTTAGGTCAACATGGGATTGGAAAATGCTATAAAAATGGAGTAGCTCTTTTGACGTTTTGTACTGAGAATAGTCTGTTTAAGGAGAAAAATAAATATAAAACCACCTGGATGCACCCAAGATCTAAGCACTGGTATCACATAGATTATATTCTGATCAGAAAACGTGATATGAAAGATGTTTCTAGCGTTTGGGCGATGAGAGGGGCAGAGAGCTGGACTGACTATCATCTAGTGTGTGGAAAATAGATTTTACATAATGCCTAAAAATCGATAGTCTGGCCCTAAGGTATCCAAAAAATTAAATGTTGCAAAATTTAAATTATCAAGTAACTTGCAAAGATTCCACGATGCTATAGAAAGTATCAGGATGACCCAAACAATCTATGGGAAGATTTCAAAATAAAAGTATTTCAGGGTGCAAGTTCGTCAGGATTTAAATCACATAAGTCCAGTGATTGGTTCTCAGATCAGCAGAAATTCATGATCTACTTTTAGAAAAACAAAACTTAGGCAATACACTTCTTTCTCAGTCCTTGAACCCCAACTCAAACGAAGCTTACAGAAAGCTGAAAGGGAAAGTGCAGACTGCTTTAAGGAAAATTAAACAGGAATGGTGGAATGATAGAATAAAAGGGGCACAAGAAGCAGCTGATAGAAATGATGCCAAGGGTTTGTACTCTTATGTTAAGGAGGTATATGGCTCAAAATCTTCTTCAATAGCTCCAGTGAGAACAGCAAATGGATGTTTGCTTTTGACTGACACCGTTTCTATTCATAAGTTCTGGGTAGAACATTTTTCTGCACTTTTGACTAGACCATCATCCACTGACATGAGAACGACAGAAAAAATTGAACACCTTCCAAATATAAAAGAGATGGCACTTGAACCAACTCTAAATGACATTTATTTAGCTGTGAATAAGCTGAATAACAATAATAAGTCTCCAGGGTCTGATGGAATCTGTGCAGAAGTCTTGAAACCCTGAGGAGGGCATTTACATAAAATACTGAAGAACAGGGAATGTTTTTAATGTGACCAGACTGAAATTTAAAACAAAGGATTTACTTCACTCATTAGGGAACTTTTGTACGCTGACGATTGTGATATTGTCAGTCATTCTGAAACAGGTCTGCATTCTCTTGTATCTGTATTTGACTCAGCTTGTGATAATTTTGGCTTGACCATCAACTTGAAAAAAAAAAGAACAGTTGTCATGCATCAACCTGCATGTGGTGCTGTTTGTAACCCCCTAAAAGTTTTCTAAAGGGAAAGTTCGTCTACCTTGGAAGCTCTGTTCAAAATTATGGAAATCTTGATACAGAAATACAGTTGCAGACTCTAAGGGCAGCAAAAGCATTTGGTAGCTTGGAGTCACATGTTTGGTGCCAGCGATATATAAATAAGAATACAAAGCTGGCTCTTTACAAATCATTTGTCTTACCATCCTTGTTGTATTCCTGTGAAACTTGGACTTGTTATGAAAGGCATTTTAAATTGTTAGAACAATTCCACAAAAAGTGCCTTCATCGCGTTTTAAAAATGAAATGGAGTTCTTTTACTCCAAACACAGATGTCCTTGCTTCTGCAGGCATCACTTCAATTAAAGCTATGATTTTGAGGAACCAATTGAGACGGTGTGGCCATATTGTTCAAATGGCAGATGAATGCATGCTGAAACGGCTGTTTTATGGTGAGCTTGCAGAGAGGAAACACTATCGGCGTAGACCTAAAGAAAGGTTTAAGGACAGCATAGGGAGTACTATGAAGTTACTATGAAGTCACTGGGAATGGTTCCAGATATAGAAATCCTTGCTTCGGATCGAGTTGGATGGCAAACAAAGGTCTGGAGTGGAGTGAAAGCATTTGAAGGGGCCAGGATAACACAAATAAGGCTCAAAAGAGATCTAAGAAAGAATATAATGATCGGGAAGGTGAATGACAATGACCTTTTTGTGTGCACAGTCTGTGACAGACCATGCCTGTCATTTGCTGGCCTCAAATCTCATTTGTGAACCCATGGAAAACAAACCTCCACCAACTATTCTGCCTATATGTCTGTGCACACCTTTGAATGCAGTGTATGCTAGAGACATTTTAAGATCCACAAAGAGCAGAACTTATCTGCAGCTCTTGGTGGTCTAAATCAGAGGTGCAATCTATGTGGATGTCTTTTCAGAACATTGGTTTAAAAAGCCATATCAGATGCCATGATGGTGCTAAGGTGTAGGTACAGGAAGTGGTCAAACTCTGCATAAGGAGTAGACAACCATACACACACACACACATATATAACTATAGAAAAATAATGATTTCATTATTATGATTTCATATATATATATATATATATATATATATAATAAAATATTAGGGAATAAATCCAAATTTACAGGGAAAAATCAGATTTAGGATTGAATCCAATTTTATAGTAAAATATTATATTATATTAAATTAGAGATAAAACCACTATTAGGCAAATCAAACAATGAAAAACTTAAGCCAATACATAAAATTAATTAATTTATATTATTTTAAATATATATCAAAAGTATTAAAATTTAATAAAAGATAATGAGTAAAACACTACGATCGTTTCATGGCTCGAATTATTACGAATTGGACAGCCATGAAACGATCGTAGTGTTTTACTCATTATATTTTATTAAATTTTAATACTTTTGATATATATTTAAAATAATATAAATTAATTAATTTTATGTATTGGCTTAAGTTTTTCATTGTTTGATTTGCCTAATAGTGGTTTTATCTCTAATTTAATATAATATTTATATATATATTACTTGTTTCAGTCATTAGACTGCAACCATGCTGGGACAATATCTTTGTAAAATGTCTTATTTTGTCAACCCCTGCACATTTGTAATACCCGTGTATACATTGTTCTAGTGTGAATGCATCCCTGTGCTAAATAGAAAAAAAATATTATTATTATTATTATTAATTGTTAGGAAAAACACCTTGCAGTATTTGTTTTAGCTCTTTAATTTCCAAGTTCAAATCACACAAAGATCAATTCTGATATGTTATCTTATTGATGATAGGGAAATGAAAAGCAGTCAAGTGTTGGAGTTTGATTTAACTGACCACAGTACTTAACCGGACAATTTTGAAGTGGGGGACTAAACCAGTCCCTTCAAAATTCCATCCTCCTCCTCCTCTCCGGCTAATGCTGGGACCAATTAAATTTTGCTGGGATCCATAGAATTAAGTACCAGTCCAACACTAGGGATGATTCAATTATCTAGTACCCTCCTCCTAAATTACTTGCTTTGTGCCTAGAATACAAGCAATAATTACTTGTATTAGTTCTAATGACACTGTGAATTCAGACTTGTATAGTTGATAATATGTTGATAATATAAAATCTTCATTTTGATATCAACATTAATGATTTATGGAGCCAATGTTAGTCTTGCTTTATATTTGTTCTGCCTAACACTGATTCTGTCTCATTCTCTTTTGCTTCGTTCCCTCCTGTCCCTGATCCTCTCACATGGTATTCATAACCAAGGCAACTTCAGCCCTCATACATTTGTTTTACGTTGTTTTGCTATTTTCCCATGACCTTTGCAAGTCCTTAAGATCAATGTGACTTCAGTTTGAACTTCAGTAGGAGGAAATATGGATAGAGCAGGAATTCCAGAGCTTTACGGGTTGGGCAGAGGAGAGTGTTTAGTCCTAAGGCTATGAAGGTTAATAAAAATGGGATAAATGGTTGCACTGACTGGAGCTTGGGTGTTGGAGGTAGATGTAGATATTGGTGCAGGGGAAGGGGAACTCTTGTTTTTCATATATTGACTTTGTTTGTGAGTGTTTGTGGACAAATAGAGGAGGAGGAGAATAAGAAACCCCAGTAAATGAGTTGATATTTATCCACAAAATCAGTTTTCTATGTTCTTTTACATTCTGAGTTCAAATCTTGCCGAGATGACTATCTTTCAACATCTTTGGGTCAATAAAAATAAGTACCTGTTGATTCAACAGTACCTGCAAGCTGTTCCCCCTTGCAGGTATTTTGGCAGAGTTTCAGAATATCTCATGGCTCATAAGAAAAGAAAATGGTGGGGGTTTTCCCCTTCGTTTTTATGTATTACTATATTTCACACAACAATAATAATTATGATCTTTGAAACACATTTTTTCTATAAATTTCAATATTTTACATTTTTGCCCTCAACTTCCTTAACCTTTTCCTTACCAAAGAAGTATGGGGCATCTATTTCAAAACTTCACTATTGTTTATATATATATATATATATATATATATATACACACACACACACACAAACATCATGTATACTGTATTATAGATCCATTACAGCTAATCTTGCCAATCAGCTTTGCACAAGATATTACATAATCAGACAACTAGGAGTCACTGCAATGGAAAAAATTGGCAACTGCTCTCTGTTACCAGAGGTGAAGAAGTGTCAATGCTAGTTTGTATGTTGGGGTGGGGTGGGTGGTTATGATAGAGTAAACACATAAAAATAAATAGATTACGGAAAAACAAAATAATTAAAAAAAGATATTAAAATTTTAGTCAACCTAGAATGGGTCAGAGCACCCCATGACTGATCACCATTCTTCTGAGAGGTAAAATTTATCCCTACTTGTTCTGTTAGAACTATACTGCAGAGAATCTCTCTCATATTGGTATTTTGGTGCAAAATGCACTTTTGTTTATATTGCTAGCAGGGAGATAAATCCCTGCTGTTTCCAGCACCAAGACTACCAGATCATGTAATCCAATGCCTTAACAATTCTGTCAATAACATTCCTTTCTTTTTTTAGTCAATGAGGACAATTACATACATTTCATTCATACATACAATACCGTAAATCTTCGAGTTAGTCCGCCCTTGAGTATAATACGCAGGGGATTTTTAGGAGGCTGTACCTCTGAAAAACCTAAACCTTGTGTATAATACGCACCCCTTCTCTAACTTGAGTCAAGGAGGTCTATATAACGTCCTTGGTTTGTAAAAATGTATACAGTAATGTCCTTTATTATTATTGTATATATAACATAATGCAAACGTGTAGCTTTTTTGTGCATTTTGTTTGATGAAAATAAAGAAATAACAATAATAACAGTAGTAACGTTTAATAAATGTTGCTTATTGCAAGTTATGGATGATTCTTTTATGACTTCATTGCTTTCAGGCTTAGTTTAAGGTATTTTTGTGCCCGACATCACAAAATGCATCTGAATAAACATTGCCGGACAACAAATAGAGACTCGGACATTGCTTAGAAAATAATTTTCATTTTTAACCTCGTATATAGTACGCACTAGGGATTTTGACCTTTAACTTTTGGGAAAAAAATGCGGATTATACTCGAGGATTTACAGTATTCGAAAAGTTAAAAAGGATACTTGCAAAGACAGAGGAGTAGACTCAACAAGTTATCTAAAAATGGGAGAGGGGAAGGTAAAAGACATTACACAGTAAATGTTAGGACAAGTTTAAAGATTATCTGGATAAAATATAAATAATTGTATAAAGATAATTAAAATTTTCATAGAAAGCCAAATATTTAAAACAAAATGCTATTTTTTCTAAACTTGAGCTCGCTTGATTGGTATAGAATAGTAGCCCACAACTTTGATCATCTTCACTCTCATCAGCTGTTGCCGAATGACATGTACAAATGATTTGCTTATAGTGATCAAATATTTGTGCCACACATTAGCTCCCCCCACCATCAGAGTGGTGGAATGCACCGCTTTATATTAACTTTACTGATTTTGAAAAAGCATTTGATAGAGTACAGAGGGAAGGCTTATCGAAAATTATGCAGCACTATGGCATACCAGACAAGTATATATCTCTAATAAGAGCAACTTACCAAGGAATGTCATGCCAAGTTTTGCATGGAAACAGAGCTACAGATAAATTCGAAGTAAAAACAGGAGTTTGACAGGGCTGTACACTTTCTCCCTTTTTATTTCTACTAGTTATAGATTGGATTATGAAGGAAACAATGATTGAAAGCCAAACAGGCATTGAATGGATGGATGCAGACGCTCTAGAAGATCTCAACTTTGCAGATGATATAGTGCTACGTTCACAAACATATAGCCAAATGCAAAATAAAACGTCAAAATTAGAAGCAATGGCTGCCAAACTAGGATTGAAAGTCAACCGCGACAAATCAAAAATTATGTGCATTAATGAAGAAAGCAGAGAACGTATTAAACTAGAAACCGATGAACTAGAGGATGTAGCCGAGTTTACATATTTAGGTAGTAAGATAATGTTTTCAGGTGGCACCGATGAAGATATTAAGACGAGAATAAGTAAGGCAAGGACCACTTTTCACTTGTTAAAAAAAGTATGGAGCACAAGTGTAATTTCAATAAAGAACAAAATAAGAATTTTTAACACAATCGTAAAAACGGTGTTATTGTATGGGGCTGAGACATGGTGAACAACAATTAAGTCAAATAATGAAATACAATCACTTATCAACAGATGCTTGCAAAGTATTCTTAAAATTAGATGGCCCGAACATATAAGCAATATGGAGCTATGGCAAAGATCAAATCAAGTTTCGATTAGGGAGCAAATATTGAAGAAAAAGTGGAAGTGGATTAGTAGCACAATTAGAAAAGACACACCAAATGTAGCGAAAAGTGTTTTAAAGTGGAAACCGGTTGGATATAGAAGGAGAGGTAGGCCTAAGAACTTGTGGCGGAGATCAACACAAAAGGAACTAGAGAAAGGGGGACATTCATGGCAGAGTATAAGTACAGAAGCGAAAAATTATGCGACATGGAATTCAATTATAAGTGGCCTATACTCCGCATTGGAGGGTTAAAGGCAGAAAAAAACCCAAAAAACCCCCATCAAATTGACATTGCCTGAACAGGGGCATAGTATACCATATTTCAGGTGTTGTATAGCATATATCAGGTGTTGAAATGACTGTAGAGCAATGTGAGCTGAAGTGTTTTGCTCAAGAACACAATGCACCACCTGGTCTAAGAATTGAAACCTTAGTCACTAGGCCATGCATCCTCACACTCTCACATTACACTGTTTAGGTAGTGACATCTATCATCCAAAAAGAATGCAAATGCCCAAGTTTCTCAGGTGTCAGAGCAAACAAGAAAAGGTATTATTTATTATTTACATAAAACATTTAGTAGACATAGAAAATTAATCCAATACACTACAGCTTGGAGAAAAATGGTTCTTAAATCCTTTGTCTCTGGTAGAAATCTCCATAATATCATTATCATTTTAACTTCCATTTTTTCATGCTGGCATGCATCGGATGGAGTTTACTGAGGTAGATTATCTACAGCCGGATGCCCTTCCTGTTGCCAACTCTCACCTGCTTCCAAGCAAAGTAATGTTTTCCCATGATCAGGCACATTTCCGCAGGAAACGAATGGCACTACTTGTATGGCAGTGATTCATTGTATTGGAAACGAATGGCACTACTTGTATGGCAGTGATTCATTTACAACTATTATGTAATGTGATGACAAGGACAAACAAAATAAATATATACACTGAAGAACTTCTTTTGGTTTCTGTCTAAATCCACTCACATGGCTTTGGCCGATCTGGAGCTATAGTACTATTTGTTCATGCTGCCATGCAGTGGAACTGAACCCAAAACCACGTGGTTGGGAAGCAAACTTCTCAACTTTATTTTTTAGATACCAAGATTTCACTAATAAAGTTACAGGGAAATAACAAAATGAAGAAATTCTTAATCACTCTGCAAATCTGTCAACGCAAATTGTGGCCTTACCAGAGATTATCCTTATACATACATACACGCGTATGTGATTGCGTGTGTAATGTCGAAAAAAATATTTATCATTTATTGTTTCTTCTGTCAGTTTAATTTATATTCTAATAGCGACTGAAAAGGTTTTGGAAATGTGTGTATTCCTGATACTTCTTACATATAGGCGCAGGAGTGGCTGTGTGGTAAGTAGCTTGCTAACCAACCACATGGTTCCGGGTTCAGTCCCACTGCGTGGCATCTTGGGCAAGTGTCTTCTGCTATAGCCCCGGGCCGACCAATGCCTTGTGAATGGATTTGGTAGACGGAAACTGAAAGAAGCCTGTCGTATATATGTATATGTATATATATATATATATATATATGTATATGTATATATATATATATATATATATATATATATATGTGTGTGTGTGTGTGTGTCTGTGTTTATTCCCCTAACATTGCTCGACAACCGATGCTGGTGTGTTTACGTCCCCGTCACTTAGCGGTTCGGCAAAAGAGACCGATAG
Source organism: Octopus sinensis (assembly GCF_006345805.1). Taxonomy (NCBI): domain Eukaryota; kingdom Metazoa; phylum Mollusca; class Cephalopoda; order Octopoda; family Octopodidae; genus Octopus; species Octopus sinensis. The sequence continues at coordinate 41,867,212 of NC_042997.1, forward strand.
AATAAGTACTGGGCTTACAAAGAATAAGTCCCGGGATCGATTTGCTCGACTAAAGGCGGTGCTCCAGCATGGCCGCAGTCAAATGACTGAAACAAGTAAATGAGTAAAAGGGTAAACAGTAAGTAAGGGAAATAACTCGCGCTAAAAGTATTTGACAAGTTAATTACGAGCAACAAGGACGATATATGTTTGTTCTCGGTCTTCTCAGATATTGCTTTGTTTAAAAAGAGCCTGGATCAAACCTCACGCACATAGTTGTTATTTTTAATTGGCAGAATGTTACGAAAGTGACTCAAGAAGCGAAAGTTTCGAGCTAACTTATATTCTGGAGCAAATGTTTTTACAGCTGTTTAACTAGTCAAGTGTGAAATAGAACTTTATAAACCTGTTTTCTTTTGTTCAGGCATGCGAAGTGGGGCAGATAGAGTTTTCTACCTTTGTTGAGTAGGAACAAAACAATTACTGTGGAATTTTTTAAAACTTAATAACGTCATGACCAGTCGTCCTGCGACCATAAAAACCTCACAGTCGTTGTGTAGGTCACATCTATACGTATATAAAATTAAATGTGTTATAGGAATTGTTCTGGATCTTTTAAGTTCTGAATCCAAATCTCAATTAGCT